>NC_042998.1:51608427-51618427 GCF_006345805.1 Octopus sinensis | reverse complement strand
GATGGTGGTGATGGTGGAAGTTGTGGTGATTGGCGACGATAATGATGATGTTGATGTCGTCGTGGTTGTTGTTATTGTTGCATCAACTAGCCCTCTCCCCCGAATTTCAGGCGTTGTGCTTATAACAGAAAGGATTATTTAGCCCCAGGTCTTCCCCGACCCAATAAATCGATGATGTTTCAGTTAGATGTTTCAGTTACCATCATCCACCTTGCTAGGAACACAGTGCATGTTGCTCTACATTATCAAATGTGTCGTTTCCTTTCTGGTTTGCCTGCTATTGAGCGACTGCATATAAGCTTACATGTTTTATATCTACGAGTATGTGGACATTGACAAGGTTGTCATAGCAATATCATTGGCCCATGAGAAAATCAATGCTCTGGGACCTTTAGTATTTATTTACTGACAACCAGTCATAGCATACATCGATCAAAATTAGGTCCGAAAACCCACGAGGCCCCCAGGAAAATCAATGCCCTGGTCCCTATAGTATTTATTGACAGCCAGCCACAGCATACATAGATCAAAATTGGGCTCGAAAACCCATGAAGCCCCTAGGCAAATCAATACCCTGGGCCCTATAGTATTTATTGACAGAAAGTCAATGCAGTAGGCTCAAACTCAGTGCAGTAGGCTCAAAAGCCAAAGCATACATCGATCAGAATTGAGCCTCCAAATCTTGAAGCTTCTGAGCAAATCAATGCAGAAGGCCCTATAGTATTCATTTAATTAACAGCAAGCCACAATATTTATAGATCAGAATTAGGCCTCTAAACTCACGAAGCCCCTGGGTAACTGCTCGGTGTAGTTACGTCTTAAAATGGCATAGGACATTTGCTAACCCTCAAAACTATCTATCACGGATATTTTAGCCATACTGATAAAATGTACGATACGTTATTTTTATTCCTTCCACATCGCTATATAAAAACAGGGTTAAATCGACCGACTATTGGATATTCAAGTGCAGGACAGAGAATTAATCCAAGTCTTTGGAAATCAATCGTTTTCCAAGTTTCTGTTTGCTTCCAGTGACAGCACCTGACTCGAGATGAGTGGGCTGGGTAGCGAAATTTTTTTTCCCACGAGCGTTCCGAGCCCCAGGTATGAACTCATTTGCATGCAGCCAATCAGAGCTCAACTACCAAACTAATTTATGAGTGCATAACAAGTGATGGGCGATAAGATAAGGTCACTTGAGTAAGGAATGACCATGCTTCTTTCCTCTTTTAATAATGCTTCTTGTTCTTGTTTCAACCATGGCTGCCTCTGTGTAGTTATTTGTGTTGTTGTTTACTTTGTAAAGCAGTAAGGGGAGGGGGTTGCTAGCATATCACCCTCTACCCACATTTTTTCCATCCACATCTTTACCATACGGGGCCCCAGCAAAATCCGATTATAGGTATAGATGCAAATCTATCTAATACTTGCTTCCTTCTAAAATCAGGCATATCTCGGTGATCCGTCGACTTACAACACTGTTCTTTATCTTGCGTTTACTTGGTAGATTGTGTTTAACTTGATAACAAGGTCAAGGTGAGCTCTGATTGGCTGTATGCAAATGAGTTCATTACTGGGGTCCGGAACTCACGTGGAAAAATGTCGGGCATGTGTGTGTGTGTAGCCCGGATTCGGCCCGGAATGTTTTTAATTTACTCACGGAGTTAGCCTTTAAAAAATTGTAAAAAAATTGCCGAAACAGTCACAGTAATGAAAACTTGGGAATCCAAAATTTCAGGATTATGAAATGTTTTTAATTTACTCGCAGAGTCAGCCTGATGGTTTGATATGTTGGGATACGGCCTCTAGGAGTAAAGTTCACGTTTATTATATTATATTTATTATATTATATTAAGGCGGCGAGCTGGCAGAAACGTTAGCACGCCGGGCGAAATGCTTAGCAGTATTTCGTCTGTCTTTACGTTCTGTGTTCAAATTCCGCCGAGGTCGACTCAGCATTTCATCCTTTCGAGGTCGATTAAATAAGTACCAGTTACGCACTGGAGTCGATGCAATCGACTTAATCTCTTTGTCTGTCCTTGTTTGTCTCCTCTATGTTTAGCCCCTTGTGGGCAGTAAAGAAATAAGAATCGTTAGTACGCCGGGCGAAATGCTTAGAGGTATTTCGTATGCCGCTACGTTCTGAGTTCAAATTCCGCCGAGGTCGATTTTGCCTTTCATCCTTCCGGGGTCGATTAAATAAGTACCAGTTACGCACTGGGGTCGATATAATCGACTTAATCCGTTTGTCTGTCCTTGTTTGTCCTTTCTGTGTTTAGCCCCTTGAGGGTAGTAAAGAAATAGGTATTTCGCCTGGCGTTAGGTTTTGAGTTTGAATTCCCTCGAGGCTGACTTTGCCTTTCGTCCTTTCGGAGTCAATAAAATTAGTACCAGTTATGTATTGGGGTAAATATATATATATATATATATATATGCTTTCGGTGTGAATTTTTTTTTGTTACGGCGCCGTATTTTACAATCCTGTAAATAATAATAATGGTATTTTTATATAAGCTTAAAACTTATGGCGATCACCGTGCAATGACTAAGGAAAATAGTCTAATAACGGGACCCCTCGGCAGAAAAAAAGGCTTTCCTATCCGCGTGGGACTCGAACCCACATCTCTTTGTTAACGCAACTAAGTGTACGACATAAAAATCTTAAGGTTATATCTTTTCCTACTACTATGAAGAATTTTTGCCCGCCAAAATGATTTTAATAATATTTAATCTTTTTGGGGCTTATTTGAAACAGCTGTAAAGGAATGCGTTTGATTTTTGCAAATAATAAATCTCTGCTAAATGCTATATCTCCATTTTCTTATTTTCCAGTGATATGTGTGTATGTATGTATGTATGTATGTATGTATGTATGTATGTATGTATGTATGTATGTATGTATGTATGTATGTACCATTGCTATTGTCGTAAGTCCAAAATGTTAATTTTTCAGAAAACGAAACAAAATAGTTTCACTACTTCATAGCAAAAACCGTTGTACTACACTTTGATCATTTTTGATACATTGGCATCTGAAGCAGCTGGAGATACGATAGTTTGACCAAAAGAATCGGCTATTGCAAGCAAAAACAAATATTGAAAAGAAACGCATTTGGTCAAATTTGGACATACGACAGTTTAACATAATAGCAACGATACACACACACACACACACACATACACGCGCTTACTGTTGTCAGTTATGTCTGCGATCAGCTTCTTGAAGAAGGTCAACCTGAAATCATTGCTTTCCAGCGTGTCCGTCCATTGCACATCTCATCACTATAAAACTGCTTCAAAGATCCAGTCGGTTCTGAGTACATATTGCAACAAAATGGCCTGTCTATCTCCACCCACTTCGTCAAATGATGGTTTTATAGTTACTTCTAGAAAGCTTTCACCCCACGTCATCCACTCCGGTCTCACTTATCTTCTATTACTCTCAATGGCAGCTGCTGGCTCTTATCTATAAAGCTAAGCGGACCGGTACAGCTTTTCATACTCGTAACTCTCCCTACGCCTGTAACCATTCCTCATACGTTAACAATAATTTCTTTGTCACCCTGGTGATAAGTTTGTACACTGTTAACAGTCCTTTTTCTCTCTCTCTCTCTCTATTCCTCCCTCCGCCTCTCTCTCTCTTTCTCTCTCTCTCTCTCTCTCACGCTATTTACTCCTCCCGCTGTTTTTATTTTTTTGCCCCTATGACTCTTCTCTTTCTCATTGCACGCTCACTCCTGTTACTCTTCAATGGAGGAGACTTAAGGAGAAAGAGGTAAAAGAAAGAGGTAGAGAAACTGAAGGAGACACCAATCTGTGAAAAATAAATATTATGATAAAACAAAAGATAAACTAAAAGAAAGAGTCTATAATAAATATATAAACAAAATGAAAATTGCGCACTGAAAACTATATATGTATATATATATGCACACATACATGTGTGTATTATATATATATATATATATATATATATATAATATATATATATATATATATATATATATATATATTCTGTTGTAATCTAGCACAAATGACACAAATATTATGATTATTGCAGCAGATGTGACAATAAAACAGAAAAAAAAAATTGTAGAAAGTGAGGGGTGTTGGTGGGGGTAAAAAAAAAGAGGTAAAGGAGAAAAAATAGAAGGTTAAGGCTAAGAAGAAGAAAGCAAAAATAAATAAGGGCAAGTGGACAAGAAGAATGCTAATAATAATGATGATAAGAAGAAGAAGAAGACCACCACCACCAACAACAACAACAACGATGACAACGGGGAATAAGGGGGTCTTAGAAGGAAAATAGAAATACAAGATATAAAAAATGGGGAACTAGAAGAAATAGGAGAAAGAAAAAAGAAGAATGAGAAAATAAAAACGAAGAAAGGAAACAGAAAATTGAAGAAAGTAAGAGACACGAGAAAAAAATCAACGCGGGAAACGTACAAAAATGAAGGAAAAGGCGAAATATAAAGAAACATATGACAATAAAACACAAGACAAAAACTAAATAACAAAACAATGTTAACAAGAAGAAGAATAAAATAAACGAAATGAAGGCTCATCTCGGCGAATCAAACTAAAAGCAAGTGAGTTGGAGCAGGTCCAGTGAAGACAGTACAAACATGGTTTATAGCTTTATAAAGCCAAGCTAAACGAGATAGTGATAATGGAGATAGTGAGTTTTATTTATTGCTGTCTCCAACCCCCTCTCTCTTCCTCCCTCTATCTCTTTCTTTCTCTCGTTCCCTTAGTTGACACTGTCATTGACATGAACCACTGCAATGATAATGTCTTTATATAACACCAGATTTAGTTACACACGCGCGGGCTCACACATACACGCACTCGTACACATGGTATACAGTACCGTGAAAAAGTCTTCGGCTACTTTAAGCTATTGTAAATTTCTACTAATTGCCAGCTTATAAGTGGATGTTTTGTATTGCAATTTCTACAGATGAAACATTGGCTCTCTTAGAATCATTTCCATACGTAATCGTTATATTTTGTAGTAGGGGTTCTGAATGAGAAGGGAAGATGCGAGACGACCACCAAAAATGGCCAAAAGGTTTCGGATACCTCACATAAGCCGTTCAAGATACAGTTTTTTGAAACAGAAAAATGTCTAGTAAGTGAGAATTTGTCAGAAGACCCCCAGGAAAGCGAAACGACCCACGTTACACGACGATAACAGCAAAGTTTGCGGGGTAAGAGTTTGATAATTTGGGGATGCATAAAAAGTAATGGTTCAAGAAAGTTGGTTGAAATTGACGGTAACTTGAATAGTACCAAATCCATTCAGTTGTTGAAGGACAATTTGATACCAGACTTGGATGTAGGTGAGATTTTTCAGCATGACAGTGTTCCATGCCACAGATCGCGTTCAACTCAACAGAGTCTGGCTGATGAAGGTATTGCCCTGACTTAAATATCATCGAGCAAACGTGGACAGAACTAAAGAGAAGAGTTCGTCAGAAGAATCCACGCAGTCTTGAAGAGTTGTGGGGCTCAGCCACAGAGAATGACATCTCATACTCGTGAAGATGGTGAAGGTTTTGTATTCATCTCTTTTCAGGCGCATTGAAGCAATTATTCAAGCGAAGGGAAGCCACACGAAATATCAACAATGTGCAGTAACTTCTTGAAATGAACATTATATGATAAATTTTCCTTATAGATATTTTTCTGTTTTGAAACACTGTATCTTGATTGGTTTATGTGAGGTGGCCGAAAACTTTTGCACGGTTATTTTTGGTGACCATCTCGCATCTTCCCCTCTCATTCAGAACCCCCATTACAAAATATAATGATTAGGTATGGAAATGACTCCAACAGGGCCAATGTTTCATCTGTAAAAATCGCAATGCGAAACATCCACTTATAAGTTGGTAATTAGTAGAAATTTACATTAGTTTAAAGTGGTCGAAGGCTCTTGCTCGGTACTGTACATCCAAAGCCAAATAAGATGGCAGTCGTGGCTGATGCCGGTGTATCGTAACTGGCACCCGCGACAGTGGCACGTAAAAAGTACCTACTACACTCTTGGAGTGGTTGGCGTTAGGAAGGGCATCCAGTTGTAGAAACCGTGCCAAATCAGACTGGAGCCTGGTGCAGCTCCCCAGCTTACCAGTCTTCAGTCAAACCGTCCAACCCATGCCAGCATGGAAAACAGACGTTAAATAATGATGATGATGACGGTGGTGGTGTGTGTGTGCGTTCATGTGTGCTTGCACGTGTGTGTGTGTGCGCGCGTACATACGTACATGCATGATTTATTTATTATTCAGAAATACTAAGTGATTGTGACATTGCAGATTTGTCGTCCAAATCACTCACTAATTCTGTGATTTATAAATTATTTAGACACTATATTTCATTTGAGTCCTTTTACATTAAATATTACTGCTAATTGTTTTTAACATTTAAAGAAAAAAAAACCACCAACATGAAACGTGCGTCATACGATAAACTGTTACTTTATGTGCGTTTACAGACTACAGGCTATTTCGTGTATTATGTAATGTTTATATAACACAGTCATCTGAAGCTCTGAAACACGCATCATATTTTTCTTCCAGCGAGATTGATGAGCATGTTATGATGCAGTTACGACGGTGACTTACAAACTCATGTAAAGGAACAGATAACTGTGTTACGTTATTAAGAATCACTTATCGCGACAGACTGACAAATCAAGCCATTCCCCAAGCAGCAAGAGTAAGGTTCCTGCATGCAATTGTAACCGAACGACGAGTGAGAATGGCTGAACCCATACTAAGACTGCCAGAGAATAGGCTTGCCAAAACAGCCATGGACTGGATGCCGTTGGAAAGTAAGAGAAAAAGCGGCCGGCCAAGGAAGACATGGTGTAGTATCTTCAAAGAAGACCTACGCAGACTGAACATCACCTGGGAAGAAGCATACCAGTTGACCAGAGACGGAGATAATTGACAATTACCGACTGCTCGACGTGCCGCTCAAAAGCACAAATGGACCTAATCTGGTAATGAATGGCAAAGTTAAAAAGTCTGTTTCAAGCTTACAAGTCATTCGGCCAGAACTGATCCCGGTTTCAGTGGCGTCTAAGCAAGTGAGAATATAAGATGCTTCGCTGAACGGGACATCACTTCGTTGCTGGCTTAATTCCTGACCTTAACTTATTTTCAGCTGGTACTTATTATCTTGAATTGTTTTTAGAAGTGCAGCTCACCAGATGATGATCCATGCCTCCTGCTGCGGGCTTCTCGAAAAAAGGTTGCCCATACCTGATAATATTGGTTTCAAATTTTTCCACAAGGCCAAAAAGTTCGGAGGAGTGGGTAAGTCCATTACAACGATCCCGGTGCTCAATTGGTACTTATTTAATCGATCCCAAAAGGATGAAAGGCAAAGTCGACCTCGGCGGATTTGAATTCAGATCGTAAAGATGGTTGGATTGCCGCAAAACATTTATTTTGCTCGCGGCCTTTCCATCATCAGGCCTTCCCATGCTTGATAATATTACAACGTGCATATAGGGCAGTGAGCTGGCTGAATCGAGGGCATGCCGGGTGAAATGCTTAGCGGCATTTCGTCTGTCAATACAATCTGAGTCCAAGTTCCGCTAAAGAATAATAAATATGTACTCCATAAAAAGTGCATAATTCTTCATTCTAATGTCATTGTTTTTATTGTAACTTGACATAAAAACCAATATGACAGAATCGTAGACACGCCGAGCAAGACGCTTAGCGATGATTTTTCGTCCGTCTCTACGCTGAGACTTCAAATTCCGTCGAGGTTAACTTTGCCTTTCATCCTTTCGAATTCGATAAAATAAGCACCAGTTGAACACTGGGGTCGATTTAGTCGACATAACCCCTCCTCCAAAACCTGCTGGCTTTGTGCCAAAACTTGAAACCAATATTTCAACGTGCATGTATGATGGCAAGCTGGCAGAATCGTTACGATACCGGCAAAAATGCTTAGCGGCATTTCTTCCGACTTAACGTTCTGAGTTCAAATCCTGCTGAGGTCGACTTTGTCTTTCATCCTTTTGGGATCGACAAAATAAGTACCTGTTGTGCAGTGGGGTCGATATAATCGACTTACCTCCTCACCCAAATTGCTGGCCCTGTGCCAAAATTTGAAATCAATATTATAACAGGCATTGTACCTCTCTTCAACCTGGAAAAAACGTTTGTAAACTAGTAAACCAGATTTAGAAGACTTGAGCCATTCAAAGGCTTCTTTGAACGCCAAAACGACAGGTAGATTAAGCTTAAGATACAAAGTGAAACATTTTTCTCTGTGTGTGTGTGTGTGTGTGATGTCACCAGCAGCATATCTTCAGGAAGCGTCAGACGATTTTTGAAGTTATAAAACCTTTTGCTGATTTTTTTTTTCCTTATCAGAAATATAAATCTTAGTTGGTATGGTCTTGAAGAGAAAACTCAGTTTCATAAACATTGTGCACTTGTTCTAATGTATAGCCCCCTTCAGTTATAATTTTCTTTAGTATATGAGTAGCACCCTCTTCATTATCACTAGCCGGTTCACCTGTAATGTTACTGTTGCGCAAATTAAAGACACCTTTTGAAATTTTCAAACCATCCTTTACTTGCAAACAAAACACGACAAAAAAAAAGTAGCAAAATAGCAAGGAAAAATTGTGTCTTCATTTTTTTTTTTCAAATCGTCATACAAGCTTTTAATTTATGCTTGAATGACTATTGTATTTACGGGCAGGTTACGTTATGCTTGATTGCCAACCTACACTCTCAAAAAGCGTTCCATTTTAAGCATTACTTCAGGTCTATGCAAATAAATAAATAAACGGATAAATAAATAAATAGATTAATAATTAAATAAAATAAAATTATCCAGAGTCGCTTCTTAATCTTATATTTATTGTCAAATACTGTTGCCATAGTGATGCTTTAGACGTAGATGTTACAAGCTATTGTTGCTATAGAAGGTTTCAAGCTTCAACGCTTTTGCAATGTAGTTTTTTTTTTAATCTGCATCTTTATAAAACACCAAATTTAATTTCTGTCTAACCTCTTCACGAATCCAGGTAAAAAAAAGTCACAGGAGTTTTGTCCGGGGCGGGAGAGGGGGTTGTCCTTGTGGGGGGAGTTTGCCCGGATCCTATAAATTAATTGTGACTTTTTTTTTCCCGTGACAATTTTCCTAGCCAAAATTGTGACTTTATTACTGTGATTTTTTTTCTGAGACTTCCTTAGCAGTCACCACAACTCCTTTTTATGCTTACCTTCACTCCTTTTTCATGATCTTATTTTCTGTCAGCTTGAATGAGAGTAATGCACAATAAATGACACGTTAGAAATTAAGCTTTAACAACAACTAGCAGTATCGCCCGGCGTTGCTCGGGTTTGTTTCGACCCTTTAGAATTGGATTTTTTGAAAAGTAAAAACTTTTCATTTTGTAGCTTGTTATTCTCTTTAAGTGAACATTTTCCCAGTTGAAATACACCGAAAAATGGCGACACAGCAGTCAAAAAGTCGTAAAAAATAGGGATTTTCATAGAAAAAAAGCACCTTTTGATGTAAATAATTTTTGGTGATTACATGGTCCGATTTGAATTTTTTTTCTTAATCTGCATCTTTATAAAACACCAAATTTAATTTCTGTCTAACCTCTTCACGAATCTAGGTAAAAAAAAGTCACAGGAGTTTTGTCCGGGGCGGGAGAGGGGGTTGTCCTTGTGGGGGGAGTTTGCCCGGATCCTATAAATTAATTGTGACTTTTTTTTTCCCGTGACAATTTTCCTAGCCAAAATTGTGACTTTATTACTGTGATTTTTTTTCTGAGACTTCCTTAGCAGTCACCACAACTCCTTTTTATGCTTACCTTCACTCCTTTTTCATGATCTTATTTTCTGTCAGCTTGAATGAGAGTAATGCACAATAAATGACACGTTAGAAATTAAGCTTTAACAACAACTAGCAGTATCGCCCGGCGTTGCTCGGTTTGTTTCGACCCTTAGAA
>NC_042998.1:51545927-51605927 GCF_006345805.1 Octopus sinensis | reverse complement strand
ATATCTCAGTGACCTAGACATTTTGAACTCTAGAACCCGTTCTGACCAGTTATTTTCAGTGTATATATATACTATAGTCAGTTGTTTTGTGTACTACTTACTTGCGTTACAGCTGGGATGGCTGAGTGTCAAATACTATAAATGTCTTGTGGTACAGCTTTTCTGTGAACTTTCCGGTAATAAGTAAAAGTAAACTGCCTGATAAAAGTGAAAGGAAAAACTGGGATTGCCGGTAAAAAAATAAATAAATAAATAAAAATGAAAACACTAAATCGGCATTTCAGATATTTTTTAGTACTTTTAGAAGACTCAGTCGTGGCTGTGTGGTAAGAAACTTCTTCCTAACCACATGGTTCTGGGATCAGTCCCACAACACGACACCATATGGCTGGGGAAGCAGCTGAGTCTCCAAAAGTACTAAAAATATCTGAAAAGCCGATTTAGTGTTTTCATTTTTTTTTTACCGACAATCCCAGTTTTTCCTTTTATCAGGCATTTTACACACACACACATACACACACACACACACACACACACACACACACACACACACACACACACACACACACACACACATATACAACGGGCTTCTGTCAGTTTCCGTTTACCAAATCCACGCACAAGGCTTTGGTCAGCTCGAAGCTATATATTTATATAAGAAATAATTGAGATTCGGTTGAATTAGGTACTTAAGTTGAAGCACCAAGTCAGAGCAGTATTGAAGGCGGCGAACTGGCAGAATCGTTAGCACGCCGAGCGAAATGCGTAACCGTATTTCGTCTGCCGTTACGTTCTGAGTTCAAATTCCGCCGAGGTCGACTTTGCCTTTCATCATTTCGGGGTCGATAAATTAAGTATCAGTTACGCACTGGAGTCGATCTAATCGACTTAATCCCTTTGTCTGTCCTTGTTTATTCCTTCTATGTTTAGCCCCTTGTGGGCAATAAAGAAATAAGTCAGAGCGATATTGTCCGTACAACTCAAAGTAAGGTGAATAAAATCAAAATAAACAACAGGATATCGAAAGGTGCTGCAGTACGAGGATATCAAGTACAAGATATCATGAGGTGATGCAGCTGAAGATAGCATGCATTTAAATTGATGTAATGATTGCATTGTTCAATTAAATGGAGTCGCATGAAACGGTCGTACAGCATCACCACATCGCCATATGCCCACGAGCATATGGCGTAGTGGATAAGAGCGCGGGCTACTAACCCCAGATTCCGAGTTCGATTCCAAGCAGTGACCTGAGCAACAACAACAACAACAACAACAACAACAATAACAATAATAATAATAATAATAATAATAATAATAATAATAATAATAATAACATCGAAAAATAGCTTAGGAATGAGAACCTAGGTTCGAAATTTCCCCCAAGACATACTGAAGAAGGCTGGAGGGTATATCAACCGAAACATTGTGTTAACAACAAACAAGATGAGGACAAATATCCGTCAAATGTAAATAATGCAAATAATGTGCATCACCTCTTGATATTCTGTTGCTTATTTTGATTATATAAATATAAATACACACACACACACACACACACACACACACACACACACACACACACACACACACACACACACACACACACACACACACACACACACACACATATGTATATATATATATATATATATATTACAGTACCCTGCAAAAGCCTTCGCCCGGTTTAAACTAATGTAATTTTCTACTAATTACCAGCTTATTAATTGGATGTTTCGCATTGCATTTTTTACAGATGAAACATTGGCTCTGTTGGAGTCATTTCCATACCTAATCATTATATTTTGTAATGGGGGTTCTGAATGAGAGGGTAAGATGCAACATGACCACCAAAAATGACCATGCAAAAGTTTTCGGCCACTTCGCATAAACCAGATACAGTGTTTTAAAACAAACACTCACAAAAAAGTCTATAATGAAAATTTTTTATATAGTATAATGTTCATTTCATGAAGTTACTGTACATTGTTAATATTTCGTGTGGCTTGCCTTAGCTTGAATAATTTGAACTCAGAATGTAAACCGGAAGTAATGTCACTAAGCATTTTTTCTGACGTACTAACGATTCTGCCTGCTCGTCTCCATGGACTCAATGAAATAAAGGTGACTTAGAGAATCTAATGAATACAAATACATATATTTTAATTTCTTGTCTTCCCATTTAACATTACAAATTAAACTCTCCTAATCTGTAATTAATGATAACTTCTTAAAGAAATTCACTTTCTCCCAAGAGATAACTCATTAGATGTATACACAAATAACGCAATACCTTTCTCTGCTACATTCCCAAGTCCCTTAAAACAGTCCCGTCACTGTTTATTTGTAGTTTCCGAAAATTTCGTAAGAAATCTCGCCTTGTCACGCCTCTAGGTCCGTCCTTTATCTATTTAACATTATTTAGCGTAATTATAATGTTCTTTGGTAGACTTTTTACTTAATTTTATTCTTTTCTATTCTAGGCACAAGGCCCGAAATTTTTGGAGTGTGGGGCCAGTCGATTAGATCGACCCCAGTACGCAAGTGGTACTTAATTTATCGACCCCGAAAGAATGAAAAGCAAAGTCGACCTCGGCGGAACATAAAGACGGCGAAATACCTATTTCTTTACTACCCACAAGGGGCTAAACACAGAGAGGACAAACAAGGACAGACAAATGGATTAAGTCGATTACATCGACCCCAGTGCGTAACTGGTACTTAATTTATCGACCCCCAAAGGATGAAAGGCAAAGTTGACCTCGGCGGAATTTGAACTCCGAACGTAACGGCAGACGAAATACGGCTACGCATTTCGCCCGGCGTGCTATCGTTTCTGACAGCTCGCCGCCTTTTCCACTTAAGTTTATTAACTATATCAAACTCTGGACTCTACATTACTCCTGTATGTTACCTGTCTGAGATTAGTACACTTCCAATACATTTCGCTCTTGATAGCTAACTTATTACTTCGGTTACTCTCCAACTACCCTGAGCCTTCTTATATCCTATCATTTACTACCTACATGTTTTCATGCTTAGTTTTACTATTGCATAACAGCTCTGAATGCACCTATTTGTGAGTGTGCTTGCTTTTTGTGTGAATAAATTCGTTCGTCTATAACTATACATGAAACTTTCTTCACCTGACTCATTTCAGCATTTTTGTTGCATGATTCGCCATTTCTGCCATTACCTTTAATTAACTTCCAGTATACGTCTCCATGCATGTATGTTTCTATCATACATACATACATACATACATACATACATACATACATACATACATACATACATATATACATACATGGTGGCTGCCCCCTCGTTATCGAGTATGGCCATTGCACGAAGCTTAATCAATGTTGTTATCGTACAATGCCTGTGCAAGAAGATTTTTTTTAAAGAAAGGAAAGACTGTGCACTGAGTCAATCCCACTCACTAAGCAACAGCAGCCATAATCCGAAAAGAAGAACAAGTCAACATCATCGGTAACCACTGAGCCGCAGGTTTTATGTCGGAGTTATCCTAGTTACCTGAGTTACCTTCTCCTTGAAGGATGCCCTAACAAAGGCTAGGAGTCCTTCACTCCCAATGGCTTAACCGCGCGATCAGGTATTCAGTCTGATTATTTCTATGTCTCCGCGCATGATATATCCTTAAGACATTTATTGGATGGCCGTTGACTCTCAAGAGTTCCTCCGCCCTTTGACGGGTTTTGTTTTTCATCCCGCAGGGTGTCCAATAAACACCCTCCTCACCAAGCGAGCTTAGTGGGATTGCCAGTTTAGGTTACATGTTACCAGTAGCACTCGAAAGTGACCTGACACATACATTCATACATACATACATACATACATACATACATACATACATACATACATACATACATACATACATGCGTGTATGTGTGTACTTCATATTATACCATTACTTTAATATCTTACGATGGAATTCATTTGTAAAGATTTATGACTATGTCTGTATGTACCTATACCTATATTTCATTTCAGGTTTTTAGTATATGCACGTGCAACGGGTATATAGATACATATTTCGTATCTATACCGTGTGTATATCTAAGAATACGTATGTATGTATATATGTATGTATGTACGTACGTACGTATATAACTATCTATCTATCTATCTATCTATCTATCTATCTATCTATCTATCTATCTATCTATCTATCTATCTATCTATCTATCTATATATCTCTCTCTCTCTATCTATCTCTCTCTCTCTCTCTCTATCTATCTATCTATCTATCTATATATATCTCTCTCTCTCTATCTATCTATCTATATATCTCTCTCTCTCTATATATATCTATCTATATCTCTCTCTCTATATATATATATATATCTATTTATATATCTCTCTCTCTCTATATATATATCTATCTATCTCTCTCTTCTCTCTATATATATATATATATATATATCTATCTATCACTCTCTCTCTCTCTCTCTCTCTCTTATATATATATATATATATATTATATATATATATATATATATATATATATCTATCTCTCTCTCTCTCTCCTCTCTCTCTCTCTCTCTATATATATATATATATATATATATATATATATATATCTATCTCTCTCTCTCTCTCTCTCTCTCTCTCTCTTATATATATATATATATATATATATTATACACACACCGGAGTAAGCACATAAATGCGAAACAAGGTGGAAAAAAGAGTACTCAAATACCAGAGGTAGAGTAATATGCTTTATTTAAAAGCAGCAGAAAATATAACAAAAGCTGTTACTCAGAGTTTCACGTTCCCGTTTATAGGACAGTTTTGTTAACAAAACTGTCCGACGAACGGGAAATAAAGTATATATATATATATATATATATATATATATATATATATATATATATATATATATATATATATATATATATGTATGTATATATCTCTTTTACTCTTTTACTTGTTTCAGTCATTTGACTGCGGCCATGCTGGAGCACCGCCTTTAGTCGATCAAATCGACCCCGGGACTTATTCTTTGTAAGCCCAGTACTTATTCTATCAGTCTCTTTTGCCAACCGCTAAGTGACGGGGACGTAAACACACCAGCATCGGTTGTCAAGCAATGCTAGGGGACAAACACAAACACACAACCCCCCCCATATATATATATATATATATATATATATATATTATATATATATATATATAATATATATATATATATATATATATACATATATACATATATACGACAGGCTTCTTTCAGTTTCCGTCTACCAAATCCACTCACAAAGCATTGGTCGGCCCGAGGCTATAGCAGAAGACATTTGCCCAAGATGCCACGCAGTGGGACTGAACCCGGAACCATATGTATATATATTATATTGGGGAAAAAGCACAACAAAAACCAAGGTAGTATGAGTATCTCAAGTCATATAGAATAATCTAATTAGGGTAAATTTGATGTCCTACAGCTGTTTCTGGGATATCCTAAGTGATAGGCTAGCATGTCCGTTTTCCCCCTTTTCGTTTAGATCACCAGTGAACGAAGCCCCTCATATTCTTTATATATATATATGCTTCATATGCGTACATCTATGAAGTTTCATTTGTGTGTGTGTGTGTGTACTAGCATATGCATGCATGTATGCAAACAAATAAAATTACTGCCATCACATTATTTTGTCCTTATACGTTTTCGTTTTCCATCGTCATTTCCTCATTTTTCCTCTTCCTGGTTTTTCCCGCTCTACAGGACCTTTTATTAGCTATATTAATCTATCCTAAGCAGTAAATATTCCAGATTTCATTGCACCGGCTATCTATTATTGACGCCATATATATATATATATTAATGAGATTATAATCGACTGTAGCCACTACAATAATTGAAGTATGTTGATAACGAAATGAAACCTCACCACTATCTATTTATCTATCTTACTAAGATAATCGGTGAGTAGGGCACACAATTTGTTCTTTACCGATTCCAGTCTACACTTCCACATTTTTTTTATTCTTTCTGCTTGTCTGGCTTCTGTTGCATTCTCTATTACAACGGCGGACTGTTTTCAACCACACCGCCGTATGTACTTGATGAAAAAGTGTTTTTGAAACAGCTGTAGTGAAACAGCTTTAACTCTTCCATCTCATTTATTTACAGATTTGCTTATCGAATTATAATCAACGTTTATTGCTTCCAAAATGGAGTTGTATAGCTTCTGTCATCTAATCTGAATTTTCTGTCTAGTCTCGACGTGAGACAAAGTGTGTTTAATGCATTGAGCAATAGATTTTGTCGATGAATTATTGAGTCATCTTTTTCTTTACGAGGCCATGTTTATGTTAGAGATTAACGAATTGCTTTTAACCACTATCACTCACCTGATCCTACTGCATTATATATATATATATATATATATATAATTTATATATATATATATATATATATATTATATATATATAATATATATATATATATATATATATTTATACACAAACATACACATATATACATAGACATACACACACATTTTCTTGTTTTGGAAATGTCATAAGCGATATGCCTACGTATTCATTAATCCAAACGAGGTTTTAAATTTGAAAAGCTGAAGATCAGCGTAAACCGGACCCTGGTCAGTTATATATGATTTTTTTTCTACTACAGAAGCTTTTTTTTTTGCCACAACACACAAATATGCATATACATAAAAATTTTCCTATAAAAAATACTTGAAGTAACATCTATCACCTTATCTTCCTTCTCTCCTTTTCCCTTGTATTATATATGTCAAACTAATCTTATGAATATGTACCCCAATATATTTTTTGCTAAACTATGTTCCGTAAACATTTATTGTGGGAAAACGTATCTTTGTACTTTTATTTTCATTCTTATGGATTCATAGAGTAAATCTATTCCCCACTAATGTTTAAGAATTTAATTACACGAAAAATATATATGTGTATAAAAAATACTTGACGCACTTTTACCCTTTTCTCAATACATATGTGTATGTGTGTGTGTACGTGTATATATATGTATCTAAGTATATATATATATATATACTATATATATATATATTAAAAAATGAGGGTGAAAAATTAGATATCAATTTAATAATACCCTTATTTTAACACCAAGCGACCTAGCACATAACAAACCAGGGAGACGATACATATTTATCCGTAAATATAAGAGAGTTAACGTTAAATAGGTTAACTCTCTTATATTTACGATATATCTATATATATATATCTATATCTATATCTATATCTATATCTATATCTATCTATCTATCTATCTATCTATCTATATATATATATATATATATATATATATAATATATATATATATATATATATATCGAAAATAGTAGAGTAGGTTGTAAATTAAAAGAAATACCGGTTTCGCGCGTAGCTTTTCAAAATTCGCGCGTAGCTTTTCACAAGAATTTTGAAAAGCTACGCGCGAAACCGGTATTTCTTTTAATTTATGTCATTATAAGGAGGAAAAAAAATTTTTTTTTAAATTTTCTATTCTTCAGACATATTGACGCAATATATATATTTTTTAACATTCAAGCCTTCTGTCGTTTTTTTCACTCTACTATTTTCGATATATTCACCCACGTGCTTTCACAAACCAACTTTCTTATATATATATTATATATATATATATATATATCTATATATATATCTATATATATATCTATATATATATATATAAATTATAGAAATTATACTTCTACTCTATTTATATTCTGATTATTTTTAAAGTTTTTTTCCCTACTTTTCTAAATTGTAAAGTTGTAACGATAAAGTTTTAATTAGTATAGTTACCAATTGTAACGGATAAGATTGATTAGCAACACAATATTATGAAATGTTGGAGTCAGTAGTTGTAACCACAAAAATTTGTTGTTATGACGGCAAGTTGTAAGATGTGAAAGATGGACAATGCATGAAGTTTTAAGAAAGTATTTATTTACTGTTACGTTACAATACCTTGCCTCGACGGGCAGATTATGATAAATCCAAAAGCATGCGAAGTAAAGTTTGTGTTCTATTCATGGTTTAGTAGTAATTGCGGAGAGAGATAGAATGATGTTGTAAGAGAACAGAATTAGAGCTAGTGAGTGTTGTAGAGTGTTGTCTCACAGTTGCTGACAGTAAATTTAATTTCTGTCACTGACCATTATCTTTTGTAGAGGCATTCCTTGTGATCATGATTCTAGCAGTCCGTTCCCTAGCTAATTAAGTCGTCACGAGCTGCCTCGCTCAGTTGTCGCCAAGTGACTACTTGGTTGAGTCGTCACCGACTGTGACTAACTGTTTTTTTTTTGCTTGGGGTGTGCTTGCTTTTATAACTATCCAGAAGGATTGATATATCATTGAGAACAATAGATTTAGTTGGTGGTCTTGTTATCCCTATTCTAGTTTTTGGTGAAGTAGAAGAGATTAGAAAGGGTCAAGTGGTGAAGACATTATTTCGGCCTAGCTAAAGGCATCTGGAGAATGTAAAACTGCTGTCAGAGAAAAACCATTGTTCCACTGTGGGAAAAGAGTGTTAATTTAAATTTGGTTATGGTAGATCGAATCCACTTCATGCATGCAAGATCCACTACAAAGTCTTTGATCAGATACTCAAAATTAATCTTACGTAACTCACATCTGATTTGTTTTGTGCCGCAAAACATTTACCATTTCTGCGGTTCCCCCCACTTTCCTTGATGCCTTAACCGCGTGCTTATTTTGCTTAACGGTTAATCTAACGCAGTATGTATATATATATATATATGTATAACTGAAAACGTTCTCTGAGAGACAAGCCCGTTGTAGTTCAGGCTTCTGCCGCTTGAAACTACATGATGCGACCCTCAGGCATCAATCTGCCGACCAGCATCGCCGGATGGAGTCGTACTGTCACGTGGTGTGTCTATGTTTTGCAGTGCTTCTCCCCTGTTCGTCGATTTTTGCGATGGCTGAAACGAAAGAACAGCGTGCTTCCGTGAAATTCTTGTTTTCTGCCGAGGAAAACGGCGGCCGAAACAGTTGTTATGCTTCAAACAGCTTACAAGGACGCTGCCAAGAACAAAACATAAGTTTATGAGTGGTTTCCACGCTTTAGGAATGGTCACTTGTCATTTAGGACGGCCGTAGACCTTCCGAGCGAATGAAAACATGAAAATTCATAAGGTTATCGTGGAGGACCGTCGCTGAACAACTGACGAACTTGTTGATATGATTAGTGTGTCCTGGAGCTCCTGCCAACGAGTTCTGAGCGAGTAATTGCGAGTGAAATGAGTTACTGCAAAATTTGTGCCTCGCTTGCTCATGGAACATCAAAAACAGTGACGAGTGAATGCATGTCGTGAACTTAAAGAACAGTTGGAAGTTGATTCGAACCCTTTTTCGAAGGTCATCACTGCTGACGAAAGCTAGTATTACGGAATTGGCAGATGTAGAAGAGGTGAAGGGGAAAACGACAGAGGCATTAAAAGGCATCACTTCGCAAGAATTCCAGGACTGTTCCGAACAGTGGAAAACAGGCCCGGACCAATGCATTGCTTCAAATGGAGAATATTTTGAAGGCGATAAAAGAGTAAACATGTAAAACTAAGTGAATGAAATAATATTGCAAAATTCCGGTTTCTTATTAATCGTATATTGTCAGAGGATTAATATATCCGAAAAAGAAGCACAATCTAAACGTTCGACTGAGGGCAGTGCTCCTGCATGACCACAGTGAAATGACTGAAACAAGTAAAAGAGTAAAAGAGTATATGTCCGTATAAAGCGCTTAGCCTTATAGATGGCTCGTCAGACTCCAATATATTTCTATATGTGTATAAGATGTAATTTGGGGGAGATTTAACTGTTATCTATAGCAGATAACGTGGCCACGTTTGGTTCCCTCGTCTGCGTGAGATAAGCCTAATGCTTTATCTAAGTGTTGTACTTTATTTCGCAACAATTTTAGCCATATAATATACCTTAATATCCATTACAAATTAACCTTTAGGCATATATTAATAGACATACATAAGACGCGCGTGCACGCGCACACACACACATACACAAACACACACAAACACATTCTTTTATTCTTTTACTTGTTTCACTTATTTGACTGGGCATGCTAGAGCACCGTCTTAAAAATTATATATGTGTATGTATATTATATATATATATATATATATATATATATACTAAGCAATAAGGGTTTAGCAACGAGTTCCTTACCACATACCGAATTTAGAATGCAGTCAAAGGTTATAGCTATTTCTTCTACTACTAAAAAGAGATCTCAGTAAAAACAGCATTTGGAAGGCAGACACAAACAGGTAAGAGATGAATTGACTGCAAATGTATGATAGATTGCAGTAATTCATTCTCTCTTACCTGTTTGTGTCTGCCTTCCAAATGCTGTTTTTACTGAGATCTCCCTTTTTAGTAAAGAAATAGCTATAACCCTTTGACTGCTATTTCTAAATCGGTATGTGGTAAGGCAACTCGTTGCTAACCCTATTGCTTAGTATTACTTAAATTTTCCTCGAATAGGCTTTACATGCCGAGACTACTTGGTGTAATGATAATTTTTCCAAATTATTAATTTCACCCTTCATTATATATATATATATATATATACAAATATAAGAGAGTGACCACTATATGGTCGACTCTAGCGCTAGAGTTGACCATATAGTGGTCACTCTTATATTGTGTATAAATTTTTTATTGTATCCCTGGTTTTTATGCGCTAAGCCACTTGGCGTTAAATTGATGGTATTATTAAATTAATATCCAATTTTTCACCCTTATTTGTGATATATATATATAGTATATAATATATATATATATATATATATATATATATAGATAATTGCATTTATCCGATTTTTAGACTAACTTGACGATTTGCTTAGAGAGTTGTATCATTCAACCAGACATCTGCTTGAGATGTCGCCATCAGAAACAACCTGCTGGCAACTGAAAAGGTTAAATACAAACAGTAGGGAGATTGCACACAAAAGACTCCTCACTTGCAGTATATTGGCTCTAGTTTACCGGGTGAACGATTTCCTAGGGCTAGGACACGCGATAATTCAAGGATGGCTATTGTTGAGAAGAGGTTGGCCGATTAATACGGTTTCGCTCAAAACATGCGAAACCTTTAAATTGTGTTCCCGTTGTTTACAAGCGGATGGCACGTGGTTGTGGGGATGACGGTGTAGCTGGGGAAGGGTAGAGCTTGAAAATAGGTCAACTTTTTTCCTCAAGATAAAATGTTTCGTTAGGACCAGTTTTTGTTCTATGTACCCCCCTCTTTCTCTGTCTATCTATCTATCTATCTCTTTCTCTCTTTCTCTTTAGATAAGTTTCCGTCAATCTACATGGGTGTTCGCTGTCAATTCTAGTATTATTTCTTTTTTAATTTACTCTTTTATCTTTTGTACTTCCTTCCTTTCTTTTCTTTTTTCGTTCTTTACTTACTTACTTTTTCCTTCTTTTCTTCCTTCCTTCTTTCTTTTATCTTTCTTTTGTCTTCCTTCTTTTCTTCTTTCCTTTCTTTCTTTTTTCCCTTTTTCTTTTTTTTTTTGGATCTAGTTGGTTTGGCTGCCAGCATTTCAAAAATTAAATTTTACAAATTTGGCACATTAATATGCTTTTCCAAGCTGAATTGCTGGAGTTATTTCCTTTTTTCCAGAAAAATGTTTTAAACACTTATAGAGGTTTAAAGTTTGATCATTTTCACCCAGTCAAGAAACAGTATTTGGAAGCTGTCATTTTCTGCGTGACTGCACGTGCTGTCAACATTCTGAAAATAGCACGTATCTTTATATGAAACTGCAAACAAATCAAATTCTGCTTAACGTACGACAATTTTTGCGGATTCGTGCTCTACACACGGGAATTCATGCGATTATGCAAAAAAATTAAATGGGGGAGGGGCGTGATTCAAGGCCTATCTAGCTGTTATTTTTAGCATATCAGGGTACAAGCAACAGAACACGGTGTTAACGCACGTAGCATCGCGTAGAATATATTTGTCAACCCTCGTGCTTTCTCGCAGACAAAAGGGTTCTCATGTTTCGTTTGTTACGATGGAAATAGGCATGAATGCGTCTGTAGCTTACGACTGGCTGAAATTACCCAAAATTTTCAAACTTTAATTGCTACTAACACTTTATTTATTGATTTATAACGAAAAAAATTTTTCACGTCATTCATTAGCCTATAAAAGTGTATCATTGAATATGAAATTAATTCGAACAGAAAATGATGTTGGCAGCCAAACCAACTAGATCCCGTTCTTTCTTTCTTTCTTTCTTTCTTTCTTTCTTTCTTTCTTTCTTTCTTCCCTTCCTTCCTTCCTTCTTTTCTTTCTTTTTGTCTCGTTCATTTTTTTGTCGCGTCTCGTTCTTTCTTTCTTTTGCTCTCATTAATTAATTAATTTATTAAATTAATACATTAATTAATTCATTCATTCATTCATGCACGCTTATTCACTTACAACTTTCCTTTCATGCACACGTACTACAGACACACTTCTTATAAATACCTTACAAATGCCTCCATAAAACAAAAACAACAGCAAAAGAATCCGCATGCGCATTGGAGAATTCTACGGACGCTGTCAATACACGTGTTAGGTTGATGGTTCATTCAACAAATTAGATCAAGCATCCCACACAGCGGGATTTAATTTTACATTTCCTCTTATGTCTTACAGGTACCATCTTCATAGATCAGTGGTTCTCAACCATTTTTTCCCTTTTTTTTTGGCTATAACCTGCTCTTATAAACACAAAATACATGATATTATAGAAATATAAAATAAAATATCTTCACGCTGACTAAAGCCTTGCAAATATGTTTGGTAGGCAGAAACAGAAAGAAGCCTTTCTTAAAGGCGGTGAGCTGGCAGAAACGTTAGCACGCCGGGCGAAATGCGTAGCGGTATTTCCTCTGCCGCTACGTTCTGAGTTCAAATTCAGCCGAGGTCAACTTTGCCTTTTATCCCTTCGGGGTCGATTAAATAAGTACCAGTTACGCACTGGGGTCGATATAATCGACTTAATCCGTGTGTAGCCCCTTGTGAGCAGTAAAGAAATAAGAAACAGAAAGAAGCCTGTCGCGCAGGCGCATGTATATATACTCTTTTACTCTTTTATTTGTTTCAGTCATGTGACTGTGGCCATGCTGGAGCACCGCCTTTAGTCGAGCAAATCGATCCCAGGACTTATTCTTTGTAAGCCTAGTACTTATTCTATCGTTCTCTTTTGCCGAACTGCTAAGTTACGAGGAATAAACACACCAGCATCGGTTGTCAAGCGATGTTGGGGGCTCAAACACAAACACACAAACACAAACACATACATACATACATACATACATACATACATATATACATACATACATACATACATACATACATACATACATACATACATACATACATACATACATACGACGGGCTTCTTTCAGTTTTCGTCTACCAAATCCACCCACAAGGCTTTGGTCGGCCTAAGGCTATAGTAGAAGAATCTTGCCCAAGGTGCCACGCAGTGGGGCTGAACTCGGAACCATCTGGTTCGTAAGCAAGTTACTTACCACACAGCCACTCCTGCGCCTAGTTGGAATTTACAAAAAAACATAAACAAAACAAAAGACGAAGACGGATGTGTAGACAACAAACAGATGTATTAGTTTAACGCTCGGGAAGTGAGAAAGTCCTTTACGCTTCGAGCCTACGCTTTCGACAGAAAGGAACACAGAAATAAGCAGAATATATACATATACACATATAAGGAGTCCTGAAAAGTTCCTGGCGTTGGGTACAAGAAAATACAGAAGGATCTGCTAATTATGATTTTATTCGACATATTTCCCTCTTAGTTCCACACACTTATTGCAGCGGCCCTTCAGTTTTTTTAAGCCCTGTAAAAGAACCCGGAAGTTTGGGCCTCCAACCGGGCCTTTCGTGACACCCTAAAGGCCAGGAACTTTTCAGCGCCTCCTCGCATATGTATTATGTATGTAGATATATATATATATATAAATATAATATATGTGTATATATTAACTTGACAACCAGTGTCGGTTTAAGTACATTTTTATGTAGCGGTTCAGCAAAAAGAGAACGATAGAATAAATATCATATGTTCGAATAAAACTGTTCAAAGAGATGCCCCAACGTGACCGCAGTCCAGTGTAAATAAATAAAAGCTAAAAGGAAACATAAAAGATGAGCGGCATTTTATTCATTGTAAGCATTGTGTCTGTTGCAAGTTTTTAATCTCTCTCTATACAAAGCTGAAGTTGTCTGTGTATGGCAGGTTTGGTAGCCTTCAACTAACACTATCTCTTCCGAGACCCTGCGGCGTAAGTTGACCAAAATTGAGAGTATGATAGAAAAAGGCTTGCTCTTCCTTCCGTAGAAGAAAAAAATTCAAATCGGACCATGTTAACACCGAAAATTATTTACATAAAAAAGGTGCTTTTTTGCTATGAAGATCCCTATTTTTCACGATTTTCTAACTGCTGTGTCGCCATTTTTCGGTGTATTTCAACCAGAAAAATGTTCACTTGAAGAGAATAACAAGCTACATAATGCAAAATTTTTACTTTTCAAAAATTCCAATTCTAAAGGGTCGAAACAAACCCGAGCAACGCCGGGCGATACTACTAGTATATTATAATAGTGTTGTGGGCGACAAGATCATCTCTCCTCCAAGAGCAAAATGTTTGCGAGCATTCACTAGTTGGTAAGTGATCCGGCTAAAGCAAAATTCAAATAGATAAGACGTGAGGTTAAAGAATAACACACAATTTTACTTCCTCTCAAAAAAAGTAGGAACGTTAAGAAGTTTCACTACTTTTCCATAAATTCATTATCGTGTTTGTGTCTATTTTGAGCTATATCACCACTCGATAGATCGTTGATGTTTTCCTATAGGCGAAGGAGTGGCTGTGTGGTAAGTAGCTTGCTCATCAACCACATGGTTCCGGGTTCAGTCACACTGCGTGGCACCTTGGGCAAGTGTCTTCTACAAAAGCTTCGGGCTGATCAAAGCCTTGTGAGTGGACTTGGTAGATGGAAACTGAAAAGAAACCCGTAGTATATATGTATATGTATATATATATATATATATATATTATATATATATATATATATATATATATATATATATATATATATATATATGTGTGTGTGTGTGTGTGTATGTGTGTTTGTATGTCTGTGTTTGTCCCCCAACATCGCTTGACAACCGAGGCTGGTGTGTTTACGTCCCCGTAACTTAGCGGTACTAGGCTTACAAAGAATAAGTCCTGGGGTCGATTTGCTCGACTAAAGGCGGTGCTCCAGCATGGCCGCAGTCAAATGACTGAAACAAGTAAAAGAGTATAATTTAAAACCGTCTTCAGGTGTATTTTTCTCAAACGCATCCACCATCTGATCATCATTACTAGTAAATAACTGAATCGGACTTTTGAATCATTCTACTCAAAATTTCAACATGAGTGCAGGTGTGGCTGTGTAGTAAGAAGCTTACTTTCAAACTACATGGTTCCGAGTTCAGTCCCACTGCTTGGCACCTTGGGCAAGTGTCTTCTACTATAGCTTCGGGTCGACCAAGGCTTTGTGAGTGGATTTGGTAGACGGAAACTGAAAGAAGCCCGTCGTATGTGTGTGTGTGGTGTGTGTGTGTGTGTGTGTGTGTGTGTGTGTCTGTTTGAGTCTGCGTTTGTCCTCCATCACCGCTTGACAATCGGTGTTGGTGTGTTTACGTCCCCGTAACTTAACGGTTCAGCAAAAATTACTGATAGAATAAGTACTAGGCTTTTAAAAAGTCCTGAGGTTGATTTGTTCGTCTAAAACCCCTTAATGCAATGCTCCAGCATGGCCGCAGTCAAATGACTGAAACAAGTAAAAGAACAAAAGAATAAAAGAATACACACACACACACACACTCACACGTTGTTTTACAGTTCACAGTCAATGGTAGCCAGACATGTCCCATATTAATTTTGAATAGCCTTGAAATGAAAACAGTAACACGCTCTCTCAAGGTATATAATTACTGCTTTCTCGTAATTGCTTGTTCAGCAAACTGAAATTTTGAAATTTATCTGGAAATAAAATATATCGTACCAGCCAGCAAGCAGCTGTCCATCAACTCGTTTGCTATTCAATTTACTATTCAAAAATTATGCAAACTAAAGTGTGACAACGTCTGTGGCACTTTAGAGCGGTATTGTAAAATTTCTGAATAAGATCAGTTTTGATAGTCACTGATTTATATTTTAACACAGTGTTGAGAGTTGATAGACGGTCACTGTCTGGTCAATGGGTCGCGTCAAGAAGCGAAAGAACAGTTGTCCTAGTTAGAGCAAATGAAAACTAGTGCTAGGTACGAATGTAAGGTGATAATAAATAATCCTTTCTACTGGAAGCACAAGGCCTCAAATTTGGGGGAAGGGATTAAGTCGATCACATCGCCCCCCGCCCCAGTATTTCTCTGGTACTTATTTAATCGACCCCGAAAGGATGAAAGGTAAAGTCGTCCTCTGCGGAATTTGAACTCAGAACGTGAAGACGGACAAAATACTACAAAGCAATTTGCCCGGCGTGCTAACGATTCTGCCAGCTCACCGCCTTAGGTGTTAATAAATATTGGGGGCGATATGCGCATTCGCCACCGCTGTCTAATATTTCAAGGATAGCTTCCACTCAGCCACTAGGCACCCTGCTCATAACTTCACACTTGTTCCTATCTACTTAGAGATTCGGATCAAATCAATCCGTCAAGTAGTTTAACAGAGTCATCTCATTCAGCGCTCCACGACGCTGATTCACGGCATAGACTTACCTCTTCAGGTGCCGAGCTGTAAACTCGCCGGCTTTTACTGGTTAATATTTTTGTTCTTGTCCGCGTTTCGTATTCCTTTGCAAAACGAGAACAACAACAACCCTTTGGCTACACAATTAAATTTTATAGTCATTTCCGTAATGAGGATAATTATCTACCAAAAATTAGCATTGATATTTTCTGCTTCTACAACAATTTTTCGTTATCTCTTGTTGGTACAGTTTCCATATTCACCACCAAAAGTATTTGAGTTTTACTCTGTAAAGAGATATTTAATGAAATAAGTGGCGGTGGAGACGGGGTTAAAAAATCTGAAAAATTGTCTTTTGTAAAAATTATCACAGGGATTGTTTCTCCCCTTTTCGCCGCAGCACAAAGAGAAGTTTTTGTTTTCAAAGTCGTGGGGGGGGGGGGGCAAAACGGCTTTCCATACTTAATGGTAATAAAATTTTTAGCGGATGTATCTGCTTTCTGCGTTCAAAGGGTGTGGTAAAGCCAAATCGAGTGCTGAATTCAAAATGTGCAACAAAGCAATATTGAGTGATGAGTAAAAGATTTGAGCTATTTGAGTGTCTACTGATATTCATTTGTAAATGATTCACAATGTTATGGCTATAGATTATTATTTTTTTTCTTTGAATGTGTCATTTTAAAGACTGTAGGGTCTGATTGATAGATCGAATATATATATGTAAATGTGTGTGTGTGTGTGTGTGTGTGTGAACCTTAAGTTAGTTCAAATATGTTTGGGACATATTTTAACTTCTGAAGGCAAATTCACTGCAGTTACTGAAAAGAAAAAAATCCTCTCTTATGACAAAAGATGTAAAAACACTATATCTGCCCAGTGCTTCCCTCTAGCGGGCTCCCAGATGCATTCTGGCTCTGTGTGTGTGTGTGTGTGTGAGTAGTATAGTAGTATAAGATATGGATTCAGAGAATCATACGACTATCACAGTGTTAAATTGTTGGTGATCTGATGAGCTAGCTTTCTTTACTTGCTTTAATTTGTGAATATACATTCGCATAATACTGAGCATATTTATCAATGCAACGATGTGTGCATAATTTTTCCATACTGAAATTAATATTACATTAAGGTTGCGAAACGGCTGTAACTCTATGGAGGTCATGTGTTTAAATTATATATTCATCTCTCATACCACTTAACTTTATGGTTTATACATACATATATATATATATATATTATATGACAGGTTTTCGTACAGTTTCTGTCTACCAAATTTCACCTCACATTGGTCCAGGTGGCGCTAGGCTTGGTCGAAGATATTCACCAAAGTATCACGAAGTGGAATAGAACATGAAACTACATGGTTGCGAAACGCGAACCTCCTAATCACACAGCCATGCCTGCGCCTACAAACATAACTTCTCACTAAAATGGTGTAGTATCTCGTTTCTCTGTCTGTCTGCCTCTCTCTCTCTCTCTCTCTCTCATTCACTTACGTTTTGTCTCTCCACTGAATTTTTACATTATGTTCACAAGGTTTATTTTCGGAATCACGGGGAAGAAAAAAGTCGCAGGCAAACTTCAATAAATAAATGACTGATTTAAAGTTTCATTGTTTTATTTCAGATAATGAGTAAATCGTGATCTCTTTTCTCACATAGATGTAGTGCTATTATATAAATTTCTCGTTATTGTGTGCACGTCTTCTATTGTCAGTTAATAACCAACTTAAAGACTTTTTTTTTCTTCAATTACTTTAATTAATATCATTGTGCTGGTGTGTCGTACTTGCGAAAAATCCAAAGGTGATGATAAACTTTCAGTTTTGTGCTTAATTCCTTGCAGTAAATTGAATTGAAACGAATTAATTAAATAAAATGTTCCTCTCTATCATTTCATGAATTAATAAAACATACATAGAAATATGTATGTGAATGCAATTTATATGATGTAGTTATAACTCCTGTATAATAGTATTCAGTATTCAGCTTAACTAAACGACCTTCAAGTGTTCCTATGAAATATAGTGATATGTCTAATCATTATTTCTACAAATTTCAGGCATTGAATGTAGTATAGCAGTTGTCTTTGATGTGCTTAATTCCTTGCAGTAAATTGAATTGAAACGAATTAATTAAATAAAATGTTCCTCTCTATCATTTCATGAATTAATAAAACATACATAGAAATATGTATGTGAATGCAATTTATATTTTGTAGTTATAACTCCTGTATAATAGTATTCAGTATTCAGCTTAACTAAACGACCTTCAAGTGTTCCTATGAAATATAGTGATATGTCTAATCATTATTTCTACAAATTTCAGGCATTGAATGTAGTATAGCAGTTGTCTTTGATGTGCATATCAAAAAGACGGACAAACAGAGAGAAAGAGGAGACACACTGCTATTTATATTAATAGATTCGAAGAAAATGTAACGTTTTTACTTGTCACTTTTCCTCCTAGTCACAACTGTGACTTTTTTTTTTGTCTTTGGTGATTTTGTCCTTGTTCATTTGTTTTTGTATGTTATTTGCTTAGTGCAGGGGTCGGTAAACCGGGGTAAATTACCCTAATCGGGGGAAAAAGGAAATTCTTGGGGGTAATGAGGACTCGTTAGACATGAGTAAAATTATATAAAAAAAAAACCTGTTCTTTCAAGAAACCTTTTGAATTTAAAGAATCTATGATTTTCTTCCTTTCAAATCATCCGGGGTAAATAAATATAGTGTAAATATCGGGGTAAATAAATATATTTTGGGGTAATTGGTTAAAAAAGTTCCCGATCCATGGCTTAGTGCAATGCAGTGAAAGCCGTTTATTGTGATCTCTTTGGGGTGGAAATTATAGATAAAAGTAAGTTTTTGATAACATTAAGCAGAGGATCTAACAATGGCCTGTGCGTGATTTAGAGTCATCAAGTTTCATGACAACAGTTTGAAAACAGTAACAGTGATTATAATAAGCGTTTTCTATTGTATGTGGTATTTTCTGTATTACTTACCAGAGTTACTAGAATGGATTGTAAATAGCTGACTACTAAACTTTTCATGACCTCACACTGTAGCTGCTGTTACTACTACTACTACTACTACTACTGCTGCTGCTGCTGCTGCTGCTGCTGCTACTACTACTACTACTACTACTACTACTACTGCTGCTGCTGTTACTACTACTACTACTACTACTACTACTACTGCTGCTGCTGCTGCTGTTACTACTACTACTACTACTACTACTACTACTGCTGCTGCTGCTGTTACTACTACTACTACTACTACTACTACTACTACTACTACTACTACTACTACTGCTGCTGCTGCTGTTACTACTACTACTATTGCTGCTGCTGTTGCTACTACTACTACTACTACTACTACTACTACACATCTTTATATTTTACTTGTTTCAATTATTGAATCGCAATCATGCTGGTGCACCGCATTGAAGAGTTTAATTGAGCAAATCGATTCGGTTTCTTATTTTTTAAGTCTGATATTTATTTCATGTTTAACGTGCAGTTTACCGTCGTAAAATACTAAAATGAAAGAATTTTGCGATAAAAGCATAAATTGACGTTGATATACCAAAATTCCATAAAATACATTTGATATCCAATGGTTGGGCTCCCTGTCTGGGTCACGGCAACTTAAGTTGTCATAAGTTGTCAAACATTCACTTAATTTTGTTGATCCACACGATGACAACTTCCATACACAGAATATAGACGGGTAATGGATACCCACCAAGAAGAAAATTAGATAACAATGTGAAAATAGTGATGTTTTATTTACATCGTATTTTCATAAGAATGTGTGGCGAAACAGATGTAGAGATTGTAACAAGAAATTTTTTTTTATGTTATGGAACATAATTTATTTGTTTTATTAATAGGTGTTGTGGAAAGATCCGGAACACCCTCACGTGACTGAAAGTGGACAACAGATTTCAATAAATAAGAACTGTGTGAACTGTCAAGGGAGGTAACAGTGTTGGTGGACCGTATTGGTTACTGTGTCAGTGAGACGTGTGTTAGTTTAATATCGTAAATACGTTCGAGTAGTATAGAGTGTGTTCTGTGTAAACATAATAATTCTGCGATAGGTTATTTTTAGATAACCACATCCAAATATTTTACACACGACTTGTACACGCACATTATAAGTATAGGGTAGGCGTTCATACAATACAAGGGAAACAAATATTCAGATAAAACAACGTATATGACGTGCAGAAAGACTTTGTTAGAAATTCAACATTGAGCTAATTTTTACGCATCAATACAGATTCATGGTGCTGTGGTGTGTCTCCTTCTTCGATCGTTCCAGGATGAATATGCAGTGTGAAAACAGCTATGAATAGAGTGAACGCCAACTCGAATCGAATCACTCTGAAATTTTGGCGCTCAACTTGTCTATATTTGTAGGCAACGCTCAACGGAAAGTTCTAGTTAGACCATCGAACTAATACGTGAACAATGGCTGTACATTGGATAAAATCTTAGTTGTGCGAATGATTGAATTGTGATTTCTTTGTGGCAAAACGGGGGATCGAATCCATACTATAAAGTCGTGAAAAATTATTTGCGAATTTCATAATCTCATTTCGTACATCAATGACTGTTAGTTTGTTGTGTCAGGGGAGAGTGATTCTCTTTTAGTGCCTTATTATTTGACACACTTAACGGTAAAGTTTCCACTCATTTACTTATTTATTTTTCGAAAATTTTCGAAAATTTTCGAAAAATAAATAAGTAAATGAGTGGAAACTTTACCGGTGAATGTGTTAAATAATAAGGCACTAAAAGAGAATCACTCTCCTAGACATAACAAAATATGCTTCAACACACGAACTCACATAAAAATTCTTGCAAACCAAATCTAAAAATGAAATGACTTAGGTTTTCCCATAAATATGACTCTTTTAAGCTTATATAAAACATATACAGTTTTCACGATATATTAAACATAGGTACGTCAAGAGGTAGAGATTAGACGTGGAAGAGGCAAAGAGCGACTCGCACTTTCTCGCCCCAACCAACCCTCCATTGTGATAAATGCTCCCAAGATTTTGTATTCCGCCCTTGGGCTGAACAGCCACCTCAGGCACCAGCACCCTTCGCACCCATCAGGATGAAGAGGTTCACTCACTCGCTATAGATTTATTACCCTGATACGAGTTAATGCTGACGATATTTATGTATTGGATACATTGGCATGTCACATAGTGTTTATATGAAATTACGAGATGTCTCTGTCGTCACTTCCGGTTTCTATCGTAAAAGACAATTTTATAAGAACAATTGACTTTCATCATTTTACGACTATAAACTACATGTTAACCTATTCTATCAGTCTCTTTGCCGAACCACTAAGTTATGTGAACGTAAACAAGCCAACACCTGTTGTCAAGCAGTGGTGGGAGACAAAAACAAACACATAGATCCGCTTACGAAGATTTCGTTGACCCGAGCTATAATAGTAGACACTTGTTGATAGTGTCACATAGACTGAACCTGGAACCATTTGGTTGAGAAGCAAACTTCTTACCACACAGTCACACTTGTATCTACAAATTGGAAAAGAATTTTGCAGTCACTTTTCTAACATTGCTTTTTGGCACAAGGCCAGCAATTTCGGGGGTGTTCAAATGATACTTATTTTATTGACACCGAAGGGGCGATCAACAAAGTTGGCCTCGGCGGAATTTGAACTCAGAACATAAAGACGGATGGAATGCCGTTGAAAATTTTACCTAGTGTGCAAAACGATTCTGCCAGCTTGAAGCCTTAGACTTTTTCTAATATTGCAACAGAATTATAGGAATGATTGGTTGAACCGTAGACAAGGACATGTGTGTAACTAGAGTTTCAGATGGATGAGAACAATCACTGTGCACGGCCTTCTGCAGCAACATTGCAAAATCTATGATCCGTGGAAATTCTAACCTGACCATTCCTAAAGTTTCTGAAAAAGTACGCATCTATCTTTATGGCATTTCGGTAGGCCTTAGAAATGCTTGGCTGTGCCCATTTAATCTCCAAGCATTCAGTCCCTCATTAGGTTTAGCCCCCAAGCAGTGCAGTTACCAGCGTGTGGCTGAGAATGATCTCGGAGCCAAAAGAGAGAGTTAAGTGAGACCAGTGTAGCCGTCCATCCCTCAGGATGCTGCAGCCGGAAACCAAAGTATTCTCTTTACTCGAGCTCTGCCCCCCCTCCTACCACCAGGGCACAGATGAGGGAGAGCGAAAGAGAGGCAAGCAGAGATGTTACCCTGGTCTGATAACATCAAGGACTGGACAGTTTACAACACCGCGACCCTGCCGCACATGACAGAAAATAGAGACCAGTGGAAACGGCTGACTGCAAAAGCGCCTAGAGTAGCTCCCCAACGACTTGACGCACCAGTTAAGGGAACTTGAATGCACGAAAATGAATGCACTTGTAAAAGTTTGTGGCGTGTACTTTTAAAAGAACACCTGCGGAGGCATCATTTTGGCGCTAAACTCATGAACAAAAAGAGAACCGAGCCACGGTCAGTCAGAAACTTATGGTTCGAATACAGCTGAAAACTCTGTGGAAAGTGTCATACTAGATGACTAAACGTGGATGTGCGGCCCACGATGTTGAAACAAAAAGATAATCATCCCAGTGGATTAGGTCATCGTCGCCGCGACCAAAATAGATAAATGAATACATAAGTAAAAGAACAAAGTCTCTCAAGTGCGATGGTTATGTTAGTAGTCTTTGTTGATTGGAAGAGCCTCATTCATCATAAGTTTCTTCCATGTCCACAGACGATCAGTGAAGATTTGGATGTTCGAAGAGTTTGAGAAGCCTGATTCATGGACAAACAAAACCTAGATGTCGTACGACAGCGCATTTCCTTTATGTTCCCAATGTTCAAATACAGATTAAAAGACCGCCGATTTTAGAACACAGAAAATTCACTGAGAGAACGGTATACTACTTTTAGAAATGCAATCCAAATTAGATGGTAGGCGTGCGCTAAAAGCATCCGAACAAAAGTAGAAGGAACTATTTTGAAAGAAACAAATTTGATTAAATTTTAAATAAAGCAGTAAGTGCGTTCTTTAAAATGTCCTATTTCTTTCTTGACCGACCGCATAGATACTTGGAAATCCTATTAGAATTTCAATTATATATTGTCTGTTGTAAAACAGAAAAGATGTAAAGACGTTTGGAGAGTGGAATTACCACTAAGATCAACTGTAATATCTTTTAAATACAATGAGACTGGACGGCTAGACAAGTAAGTATTAATGGATTAAACGTTGGAAATCCACAAATGAAATTGTGTAAAGATTTCAGAAGAAAGAACAGTAATTAGATATCATAGAGAGTTTTAGCTATTAATTCTTCAAAATGTCACATATTATCACTTAACATTACAGAAAGGTTGAAGCAGTTGAAATTAGATTCTTATTTTACAAGATACACTAGCATACTACTCAATGGTAAGTTTAATGAATCATAGTTTTTGATGTATACATTGGTAGCCGTACATTTATTACTGAAATATATATATTACACCTATTACTACCTACTGTTCCTCGTTTCCAGTATCAGGAAACTAATCCCCGTATCTCCACTACAGGTGATAATTAATAGATATCCTTGTAGGTTTTCCAGCTATTTATATATTAGTAGATGCCGAATTCCCACTACTTTTCCTAACTAGAACATAATACAGTGGGGTCATTATATACGAACATAATCCATTTCGGGGCCCTGTTCGTCAACCAAATTGTTTGTTACATGAGTCATTAAAATACGTATAAACAGATGTAATGCGTTCCAAGCCACACCAAAACTCCACATAAAGGCATGAAATGATGCTTTATTTGTTAATAAATTTATATATGTATATGTATGTATGTGTGTGTTTGTGTGTGTGTGTGTGTGTGTGTGTGTGTGTGTGTGTGTGTGTGTGTGTGTGTGTGTGTGTGTGTGTGTGTGTGTGTGTGTGTGTGTGAGTGTGTGTGCGCGTCTGATTACATGCGTTTTATTCTCTGTCTTGCTTTTATCAATCCATGGCTATGTTTTTAGCACCCCTTCCGAAAAGGAGAAATATAAATATTTTTCTATATGAAATATGAAAATTCGCAAGCTACATGAAATGCATACAGGGATGTATATGCTTTCCTAGCACTTACACGCATGCGTAGTCTACACATGTTTTGTTGTTCGAATTTCAGCTCGCAAAGCGAATGAACTCACATCACTTATACGCGTGTGTATATTCTGCTTGTTGTTCATTGATCAAATTTCAGTTCCCTTTGCGAGTTTAATTTTCTTCAGAAAAATCGTTCGTTATTTAGTTTGTTTGTTTAGAGACCATTTCGTATATGATTGACTTCTACTGTGTCTGCTATGTAGCTGATTTTCAAGGTTTTCCAATGGACAACTTTGACATTTCTTGAATGTCTCTCAACAGCTTTTCTTTCCGAACTATACGCTACCTATCGATATTCCAGCTTACATATAAGGAATCTATTGATTAACTGTAAGGCGGCGAGCTGGCAGTATCGTTACCGCACCGGACAAAATGCTTAGCGGCATTTCTTTCGGCTTCATGCCCTGAATCCAAACTCCGCCACGGTCGCCTTTGCCTTTCATCCTTTCGGGGTCGATAAAATGAGTACCAGTTAAGCACTGGGTTCAGTATAATCGACAAGTTCTTTGCCCCAAAATTTCAGGTCTTGATTCTACAATAGAAAGGATTAGTTTCAGACTATTATAGTTCGAAACTAACGATCATTTTATCGTCTGACTTTTGATTACTAGGGATCTTTACCCTTTGAACGGCAGATCGAGAAATTAATTTTTTGTAACTAAACACTTTCAAACTTCAGACACTGGTAGAATGTGTCATATAAAACATCTTTTATTCTTAGTGTTGTTGAGAAAAGTTTGTATTTTCAAAGTCATTTCGTGTTAATGCTGTCGTATTTCGGTAATTTCAACCAACCAATGATGTGTATTCAGCTGAATAAAATTACTGCCGTTGCTTGTCAACAACAACAAACGGCGGTGTATATTTCGTTTGTCACTGTTATTTATGACATCGTTCGTGCATTTGTACTGGTTTTAATTTCTCGATCTGCCTTTCAAAGGGAAAAGATCCGATTACTAGACCTACTTATTTAAGGGAGAACTTCAGTTTCTCCGGATCTTAACTACTTGAACTGAATCACATAACCAACCATTCACAACCAATCTCATACACAATAGCAAAAAGGATCGACTCCACTTCTGGCTTCGAGTACACGTGTGCTGGTGAAAATTTCCTCTTTTATATTTTATTAACCAGTTTGTTGTTTGTATCCATGCTATACACAACTACCTTCTTACAAACGAATTAAAGTCTACGAGTTAATGCTCCTGACGAGACACGAGTAATTTCTACGAAACTTGACGGGTGGACGAATTTAAGGGATCTCGCGGGTCTAGGGGCTCAATTCTGATCTATGTATGCTATGTTTTACTGCCAATAAATGAATGATATAGAGCCCGGTGTTTTAATTTGCCCGGAATCTAATATTGATGTTAAGAAGGCCCTGGACGAATGAGCTCTACGTCGAGTCAACACTGGCTAAGGATATACAGAAATACATACAAACATATTCATACACACAAGCACATATCCATAATTACCTGCATACATACATGCATACATACATACATACGTACGTACGCTCAATACAAAATGGGACAAGAACGCAAAACGGGACAACAAAACATCCAGATAGACAATACAAAAAAACACGGACAGGTCATTCGAAGCCTTTTATCTTCAGTCAAGAACCGGATCATCCTCGCAATTTCGGCTGATTAATCTTGAGATGGCTCCAATCTGGCCAGCCCCAAGGAAAAACTAAGCTAAGAGCATTAGATTCCTTGGAAAAAAAGCTTCGAATGTATACGAAACAAAAACGGAAAAACAGACGATGCACAAGTTCATACATACATACATACATACATACATACATACATACATACATACATACATACATACATACATACATTCATCGAGGGGATTTGGGGTACTGTTTCTAGTAGGTCAAGCGACCACGTAGATGGTGCCGCAGTGGAAGTAGTCATCCAAAACAACGATGATATTGCCGATTCGACCCGCACAAACACCCTACCCCTCGCTGTCCCAACCGAGCAGACTTATGATCAAGTGCGTTTGAGCTATAACCATCCCTTTTTCATATATGTGCGCGCATGTGCGTTTGTATGTGTACGCGCGTGTGTGCGCGTGCATGCAGCCGTTGTCGTTGTTTAGAGGTAGTGCCTATGCTGAATGTGGTTGGTAGCTTACTGTCATTAACCTCCCAGTACGCTCCTTGAAAAATATTCTACTTCCTTTTTCCTCTTTCACAAAAACGTATTTCCGATTCTAGTCAGTTAGTTGATTTACAACTCGCATCTGTTGTCTTTATATTTAGGCGAAGATAACCAAACGGAAAAATCACCAGGAAATGGAACAGAAACTCTTGTGTTTGCTTGCAATGTGAAGGTTAACTCGATGTTATCATGGTGTTAATGCATATATATATATATAATATATATATATATATATATATATATATAAAGCTGAAGTTGTCTGTGTATGGCAGGTTTGTAGCCTTTAACTAACACTATCTCCTCCGAGCACCTGCGGTGCAAGTTGACCAAAATTGAGAGTATAATAGAAGAAGGCTTGCTCTTCCTTCCGTAGAAGAAAAAATTCAGATCGGACCATGTTAACACCAAAAATTATTTACATTAAAAAGATGCTTTTTTTCTATGAAAATTCCTATTTTTTTACGATTTTTTGTCTGCTGTATCGCCATTTTTCGGTGTATTTCAACCAGAAAAATGTTCACTTAAAGAGAATAACAAGCTACAAAATGCAAATTTTTTACTTTCCAAAATTCCAATTCTAAAGGGTCGAAAAAACCCGAGCAACGCCGGGTGATACTGCAAGTAGTATTTAAAACTAACTAAAAGCAATGATGCATTGAAAAACATAAACGGAAAAATAAATAATAATAACGAATAAGCGAAATAGTCGCAAGTGTAGCTGTGTGGTAAGAAGTTTGCTTTCCAAATGCATGTTTCCGGGATCAATCCCACTGTAATGCATCGTGAGCAGGTGTCTTCTAATATAGCCCCGGGCCGACGAAAGCCTTGTTTGTGGACTTGGTAGTTTGGTAGATGTAAACTGAAAGAAGCTCATCGTATACACACATGCATACACACGTGCATGTGTGCTTGCGTGCAGGCATGCATGCATGCATACATACATACATACATACATACATACATACATACATACATACATACAGGCATGCATACATACATACATACATACACACACACACACACACACAAATACATACATACATACATACATACATACATACATACATACATACATACATACATACATACATACATACATACATACATACATACATACATACATAAACTCAATTAACTGATTCGCACATTACAAATTCAATCTGTAAGCAGAACAGTAAAACTATGCAAGAGTTTTCTCAGGTTTAAAATGTGATATTGATATTGTTTTCGTTATCTACATTCCAACGATGGAACTTTGTATCTTTGTTAGAAACCAGCGCCTTCTTCAAACGAAGAATTTAAATGATAAAAAACGGAAGAAAGCATACATACATACATACATACATACATACATACATACATACATACATACACATACACACATACACACATACATACATACATACATATTTACATACATATATACATACATACACACACATACATACATACATACAGACAGACATACATACATACATACATACATACATACATATTTACATACATACACACACATACACACACATACACACACACATACATACATACATACATACATACATACATACATACATACATACATACATGCATGTTGAAATTCTAATTAAGAAACCTTGGGTCTAGGTTAGAAACCGGCTCTTTCCCTATCGGCAAAAAATCTTGAAATAAAACTGAATAATGACATACATACATACATACATACATACATACATACATACATACATACATACATACATACATACGAATACAAAGGGACTGTGGATAAAGACGGAGTGACCAAGAATATTATGCTAGGCTTAGAAAAATATAGCTGTCGGAATTCTCCTATTACAACAAGACAACATCCCACAATGCATTTGTAGTAACAGTGCTGATTCCAACAGCTGGGATACCTGACATGTCTGTTGAAGCAGTCCACTCCATAGACATTAACAGCTGCAAGATACTGACATCAACCGGATGTCAGTAGTATAAAAGATGGTCTACAGCAAATATTCTGCTCAATAGCACAGATTTGCTTGTCAGTTGTTTGAAGTTAACCAGTTGAGCATGTCCCTTGGTGGCTGACGATGTATGCATCCCTGATCATGAGCGGAAGTAGTCGGGGAGCATCATAGCCATGTATTGAGAGGAGTACTTTGGGGTTTGGATAATTCACCTTTGAAAACATGAGCGTTTCGTTCAGCATCCTTAAACAATCCTTATTCAGGGACTTTTTGAGGGATGGGCTACTCGACCTGAAGAAAATTCTAACTGGGTCCCACCTGCAAGGTCATGTGCTGTTTATCTTGTTATGAGATCACCATGTCACGCACATATTGTTGCGATGCATGTGCCTAGTGTACCCTTATCAGACGGGTAGTCATGATGGGTATATTGGGCTTCGTATATTTTACCCCAGTGTCACTTTGATGGCATACTTTCCCACTCAATAATAATAATTATTATTATTATCACCTCCGCCTTCGCTAAGGCGGAGGTGTTGTTTTTAGTCGTGTGTGTTTTTTTGTCTGTGGACAAGATATTTCAAGAATTGCTGGATGGATTTGGATGTAACATTCAGGGATGTTTAGCCTCGAGACTGGAACGAACTCATTATATTTTGGAATCGATCCGGTACCGGACATCGATTCTGAATTATTATTCCTGTTTTTTTTTTAATTAACCTTTGTGAGCGGCCGAGTTCATTTTTAGTATTCTCGTTTGTGAGAGCAGCCGAGTTTCTTTCAGATATTCTCATTTTAAAAATCATCTCTGGGTAATCGTTGAGAGGACGTTAGTGTTATAGTCGAGTCATTTGATTCCCTGTTGCATTTGATGTGTGTTCGCTCCATGTGAGTCTTGCTATTGTTTAATTGTGGAAGGTCTACCACACCTAATTGTTATATTGTTAAACTTGTTACCTGTGAATTTTTCATTTTTCTTCCCCATTTATGGGTGAAGTTGTGAATAACAACAATGTGTAGAGTCAACCAGTTCCAGCAGGCAGTTCCGCTGCAGTAACTGGGAAAAGTCTAACCGCAGATGTCCTGCAGGTGAGAGAAATTCGACTGAACGACACGAATTTCAAGAAATACAACGAATTGTTAAGAAAGGAAGGCGACAGCCTGAGGCTGACACCGCCTAAGTAAATTACTGAAAGAAAAAAAAGCTGAAAAGAGGACTGTAATATACAGAACGTTGTCTCTTGCTGCAAAAAGAGTGGAAATAGCTGCAGTAGAGGCAGTCGAGGAATGCTTGGAAGAGATCAAAAGTCTAACGACATATTACACAAGAGGAATGAAACATGGCACAGTGGAGGTAGGCTTCGCGAGTGAAGAAGAAGCGATAAAACACTCCACTGAGCCTTTGAGATCAACAGAGTGGGTACTACTACCAACCTATTGTTGCAGACGTGCAGCCAGAGTTAGGATTGGTGGAGTACTCCCAGAAATTGACAAGGAGTGACTGGTGGCAGCCATCCTCTATAATACAGAGGAAGAAGCCAAAATTCTGAAAATCACAAGAACCACGGAGGTAAACTGCTGGGGATACGGCATCGAGGTGTCGGTTCACATCAGTTTACCAGACCTCCACAAAATTGCTGAGGAATTGGTGTTGCCGGATGAGACGAAGCTGAGAGTTGTAGTGGAAGGAAAACCTCCCGTATGCTATCCATGTGGAGTACGGGGACACATGAAAGCTAAATGTCCACAGAAACCTGAAGAGGAGGAGATAGAGAAAAAACAAGACGAAGGAATTTCAACCGCAGAGGAGCAAAGTATGGAGGAACAGTATACAGTGGTGAAGAGGAAAGAGTAACACGGACTCTCCAACAAAAATGTCCCAGGAAGAAAAGAAAGGGAAGTGGAGAAGAGACGCAGAGTGTGAAACAAGGAAAAACGAACGAGCAGAAAAAAATGAAAGGCCAACAAAGGTAAGTGACGCAGTCGAAGAGCATAAACAGGAACCGATATCAACAACCAGCAAGGAGGAGAAAGTACAGAAGAAAAAGGAAGATGAAAGAGAAAGGATAGCAATACAGAGATAGAAATACCAGCGACAGTAGAAGAGATTGGTGAAGAAAAACGGACAGTGATACCGAAGGGAAAATACTTATGAAATATGATATAATACACAAAAAGTGTAGAGATAGAAAAAAAGATAGCGAAAACGAAGAACGTAATCAGAGTTAAATTGTCACCCAACGAGAACAATATAGGTTTGAAAGCTGTTTTGCTGGAAAGAGAGAGGGGAGAACGGTTAAAGGAATTGTTAGGTGAAAAGTTAGAAGTGACACCGGTACAGTTTCGTTTTGATGAATTGCTGCCGGAGGTATTTGACGTAAATGAGGAAATTAAGAACTGAATAATTAATGACTTCGTGTATTTTTTAAGGGAAAACCAGCAGATACAAGGCAGATATTGAACTGTTAGTAAAATGTCATATAAAAACAGTAAAATGAAACTGCCTGCTTATGGGGTCAGGTATGTCATTCCATCCTCATTTTTCATTGTATCAATAATTTTATACGATATGTGTTTTTATGTACCCCATTGTATTGTTTTGTCTGTTTTCGTGTTGTCCACTCCTTATGCCTAATAAAAGAAATCAGGACGTTGGTGTTGTATTGAGCCATTTGATTTCCTGTTGCATTTGATGTGTGTTCGCTTCATGTAAATCTTGTTTGAATTGTTTAAGGTATACCGCACCTAATTGTTATATTACTGAATTGTTGAATTTATTCTTACCTGAATTTTTATTTTACTTCTCCATTTATAGGTGAAGTTGTGGATAATATCGCTATGGAATGTCAACCAGTTCCAGAAGGCAGTTACACTGCAGTGACTGGGAAAAGTCTAACAGCAAATATAATACTGCAAGTTAGAGAAATTCAGCTGGAAGAAACAAATTTCAAGAGGTACAATGAACTGTTAAGAAAGGAAAGAGACAGCCTAAGGCTGACGCCGCCTAAGGAAGTTATTGAAACGACAGAGAGAAGGACAATAATATACAGAATGCTGTCTATTGAAATAGTTGCGGTAGAGGCAGTCGAAGAACGCTTGAGAGAAGTCAAAGATCTAACGGCGTACTACACAAGAGGTAAGAAATACGGCACAGTGGATGTACGCTTCGCGAGTGAAGAAGAAGCAATAAAACACCCCACTGTGCCTTTGAGATCAACAGAGTGGGTACTACTACCAACTTACTGTGCTAGATGTGCGGCCAGAGTGAGGATTGGTAGAGTGCCCCCAGAAATTGACGAGGTGTGGCTGGTGGCAGCCATCTTTTTAATACAGAGGAGGATACGAAAATACTAAAAGTTACAAGAACTACGGAGGTAAACTGCTGGGGATACGGCATCGAGGTGACGGCTCACATCAATTTACCAGACCTCCACAAAATTGCAGAGGAATTGGTGTTGCCGGACGAGACGAAGCTGAGAGTTGTAGTGGAAGGAAAACCTCCCGTATGCTATCAATGTGGAGTAAGGGGACACATGAAAGCTAAGTGTCCCCAGAAACACGAAGAGAAGGTGACGGAGATGGAACAGCAAGAAGTAGACGTTCAAGGCATAGAGGAACCAGTGGAACATATGGAAGAAAGATACACAGTGGTGAAGAGGAAGAAAGACGAGAAAACTCGGACTTACTACCAAAGAGTCCCATGAAGAAAAGAAACGGAAGTGTAGAGGAAAGACAAGGGTTACCAAAATGAGGAAAAGCGAACGAGCAGAAAAGAAACGAGATGTCGGCAAAATTAAACGAGAATGACAAAGAGAGAAAACAGAGAGCGATACCATCAATTAGCCCGGGGACGAAAGTAAAAGGACAGGAAAAAAAAAAGGAAGATAGAAGAGAAATGACAACAACATCGAGCGAGAGACAAGCAGAGAAGGAAGAGATGGAAATAGCAACAACAGCAGAAGAGGTTAGTGATGGAAATCAGAAACCTTGGAGGGAAAACAAGGAAGAACTATGGTACAGCACGGAAAAAAATGTAGAAATTTAAAAAAAGATAACGGACTTTAAAAAAAAGATTATGAAAAAACAGAGTAATGAACTGTGATACGTAAACAGAAAAATGGAACTGCTTGTTTAGTGGGGGCCATGCAGCCATTTCATCTCACCATTTATTCATAATTTCATCCGTAATTTGTTTTAGTGTATCCCTCTGTATTGTTTTGTCTGTTTTTGTACTGTCCCATCTCTATAAGAGGCCTTGTGCCTAATAAAAGAAATCAGGACGTTGGTGTTGTCTCGGCGGAGGATTGTGTCAAAGGCGGTTTGAGTTGTCTTTTGTCATGTTAGATGTAAGTCATGGTGTTAAATATTTGCTTGATTGATTGTTACTGTTCAAATTGTTGCTATTGTCATTTTGAATTGTTGTTTTTTTCCATTGTGAAGAGATAGTGCTGCCCGATGACGTAAGATTGAGAGTGGTGGTGGAGAGCTGGCCGCCTATGTGTTATTTTTATATAACATCTCATTTTCATTCGTTTTATGTTTTTGTCCCCACTGTGGTGTTGTGTCTGTCTGTAGTGTCCCCTCTGTGTTATGGCCGTAGGTTCAAATAAAGAAACAGGACGTTGGTGTTGTTTCGGCGGAGGTTTGTGTCACAGGCGGTTTGAGTTGTTTTTTGTTATGTTAAACGTAAGTCTTAGTGTTAAATATTTGATTGATTGATTGTTACTGTTCAAATTGTTGCTCGTGTTATTTTAAATTCTGTTTTTTTTCCCATTGTGGGGAAAATGGAAAGAAACGTCAGCAGGTGGCCATAGTTATGCGGCTGGAACTGGAAAAGAGATAGACGTGGAAACGCTGGAAGTACGTGAAATAAAGGTTGAACCTCGAAAAATGAAGGAGTGCGAGAGGTTGCTGGAAAGAGACAGAAATACACTGAAGTTAACGCCGCCTGTGGAACTAACAACCAATGTAACGAAAAGGACGGTGATATATAAGACAATGAATATAGCAACAAGGAAAATAGAAATAGCGAGAATAGAGGCTATTGAAGAGTGTTTAAAGCGTATAAAAAGACTAACCACATTTATAACAAGAGGGAGAAAATACGCTACTGTGAAGGTGCGCTTTACCTCAGAAAAGGAAGCAATTAAGCACCCAACGGAGACAATAAGATCGGAAGAATGGGTGCTTTTGCCATCGTACTGTGGAAAACGTGCGGCCAGGGTGCGAGTTGGCAAAGTGCCCCAGAGCTGAAAGAAACATAGCTGATGACAGCCATAATGTATAACATGAATGAGGAGGGCAAGATACTGAAGGTCACAAGGACCCAAAGAGTTAACTACTGGGGATATGGAATAGAGTTAACCGTTCAAGCAATAGTGGAAGACCTAAACAGAATTGTCGAAGAGATAGTGCTGCCCGATGACATAAGATTGAGAGTGGTGGTGGAGGGAAAGCCACCTCTATGTTATACATGTTGGGAAAGGGTCACATGATGGTGAGGTGCCTCCAGAGAGAACAACAAATAGAGCAGACGGAGAGGCAGGATAGCACGGACCAGGTGGTACAGGTCGAGATAAAGGTGAAAGCAACGGAGGAGGGGTTCACGGTGTTTGAAAAAGAAAGAGAAGTGGGAGAGTGAGCTTTCTGCCAGAGTAGCAGAAAAAGAAGAAGAGATGGAAAAGGAAGAGACCAGAAGGAAGAGACCAGAAGGAAGCAAGACGAAATGGTGGTGGATAAAATAAGCGAAAAGAGTTCAAGGAGTAGCATAAGGAAAAGACATTGGTGAAGACACCGGTTGTTCCAGTGGAGGAAAGAACATTTAGAAACGCAAGTGGAGAGACTGTTCAGAGTGGTGGAAGAAAAGAAGGTACCAGGAGCGGAGCAGGAAAAGAGAAATCTAATAAGAAAATGAAAATTTCGATGGAATTTTGTGACGTACGCAAAAAGCAAAGAAACTGAAAAGAAGGTATTAAAGTTTAAACATATAAGAATCAAGTTGCCCACGGATGTGTATTCCGAGAATGTGAAGGCCATCGTGGTTGACAAGAACACCTACAACAGACTAAAAAGGCATGTGTGGAGAAGGGGTTGACCCGTCACGAACGATGGTGGAGTTCGATGAATTGCCACCTGTAGTGGAGCCAACAGATTTAGAAAATTTCATGAAATATTAAAAACGAAAAAAAGTAAAATTGTTTTATTGAAAAAAGAGGGATCTTTTCGGTTTGAACGGCAGTTTTTTCTAGCAGTGTCATTTGAAATTGTCACCCATAATTATGACCTTAGTATCGATCTATTGCATTTCAATCTATTTTAGGGTTAGGGTTAGTTAGGGTTAGTTAGGGTTAGGGTTAGGGTTAGGGGTGGGGGGAAAGGTATCTTTTTTTCTTCACAAATGTAAATAAACCCAATCTGTTTCTTAAACGAGGAACATATTCATACGGCACAGAATGTTTTCACCTCAGTAGACGTCAGTGATTGGTTGAAATTGCAGAAATTGAAGAAGAAAAAACAACAAATATCTTACAAACTATAGAATTTTCTCAATAAAGCCAAGAGAAAAAGATGTTTTATAAGCACATTCAACCAGTATACGAAGTTTAGTTACGTGGAAATTATTTTAAAAAACTGCCGTTCAAACCGAAAAGATCCAGAAAGAGAAAAAAAAGTAAAATTGTTTCATTTTAAAAAGAGTAAAAACGAGATTAAGAAAAAGCAATAAGATAATAGAACGATTGTAAATAGTTTATATAAACATTCAAACGCTACTGCATGGGAGTCGGACCCATGCAACTATTTCATTTTTATGTAACATCTCATTTTCATTCGTTTTATGTTTTTGTTCCCACCGTGGTGTTGTGTCTGTCTTTGTAGTGTCCCCTCTGTGTTGTGGCTGTAGAGCCAAAATAAAGAAATATTGACGGAGGTTTGCGCTATCTGAGTGCTCTTATTATTATTATTATTATTATTATTATTATCAAAGTGACACTGGGGTAAAATATACGAAGCCCAATATACCCATCATGACTACCCGTCTGGTAAGGGTACACCAGGCACATGCATCACAACCATATGTGCGCGACATGGTGATCTCATATCAAGATAAACAGCACATGACCTTGCAGGTGGGGCCCAGTTAAAATTTTCTTCAGGTTGAGTAGCCCATCCCGCTCAAACGGTCCCTGAATAAGGGTTGTTTAAGGATGTTGAAAAAACCACCCATGTTTCCAGAGGTGAATTATTCAAACCCCAAAGAATCCCTCTCAACACATGGCTATGATGCTCCCCCACTACTTCTGCTCGTGATCAGAGATGCACATATCGTCAGCCACTAAGAGATATGCTCAACTGGTTAAGGTCAAGCAACTGACAAGCAAATCTGTGGTATTGAGCAAAATATTTGCTGTAGCCCATCTTTTATAATTTGCTGTAGCCCATCTTTTATAATTTGCTGTAGCCCATCTTTTATACTTTGCTGTAGCCCATCTTTTATAATTTGCTGTAGCCCATCTTTTATAATTTGCTGTAGCCCATCTTTTATAATTTGCTGTAGCCCATCTTTTATACTTTGCTGTAGCCCATCTTTTATAATTTGCTGTAGCCCATCTTTTATAATTTGCTGTAGCCCATCTTTTATAATTTGCTGTAGCCCATCTTTTATAATTTGCTGTAGCCCATCTTTTATAATTTTATTATTATTATCTTTTATAATTTTATTATTATTATTATATTATTATTATTATTATTATTATTATTATTATTATTATTATTATTATCATTATTATTATTATCATTATTATTATTATTATTCCGCTGAGGTCGACTTTGCTTTTCATCCTTTCGGGGTTGATAACTTAAGTACCAGTGAAACTCTAGGGTCGATATAATCGACTTGTCCCTACCCGACAAATTTGAGGCCTTGTGCCTCCAGTAGAAAAGATTTATTATTATTATTATTATTATTATTATTATTATTATTAGTAGTAGTAGTAGTAGTAGTAGTAGTAGTAGTAGTAGCAGCAGCAGCAGTAGTATCATTATTATATGGGAAGATGCCTGGCAGACTCAGTAGTGTGCCGACGCTCTAACAGTTCTGCTTAACGATAGATTATTAATACTACAAAACTATCATATTTAGTAAACAAAGTAAGAACCATTAACCTAGTACTGTTCTTTCCCTCTTCCTCCCTCTTTCTTCCTCGCTCTCATTCACACATGCGCGCGCACACACACACTTGCCCCCCCCCCCCACACACACACACAATCTTTCTCTAAACGTTCACTGAATGAATAGCTTAACCTATTTAGTGCTAAAAGCAATTTTTGAATAACATCCTACTTACGACTCTCCTCTTCCTTCCTTCACTTTTCTTATCTAGCTATACCGTTAAACACACACACACACATACATACAAACACACAAACACAACCCCCACCCACCCACACATACACACTCAAATATATATTTCTTTACTATCCACAAGGGGCTAAACACAGAGGGGACAAACAAGGACAGACAAAGGGATTAAGTCGATTACATCAACCCCAGTGCGTAACTGGTACTTAATTTATCGACCCCGGAAGGATGAAAGGCAAAGTCGACCTCGGCGGAATTTGAACTCAGAACGTAACGACAGACGAAATACGGCTACGCATTTCGCCCGGCGTGCTAACGTTTCTGCCAGCTCGCTATATCCTTTTTCAAGCAATCAACATTGTCCTCTCTCATTGACATAAGTTTAGCACAGCTATTACAAGTGTGCTCCCTACTCGACTTTATTTCCTCAAAACTTATAAAAAACGAATATGTAAAAGGTATTTCATAACTTAGAGAAAATGAATATTTTTTAGTTGAGAAATCTTTTTGTTGTGCTTTTGGGTTCTTGAGCAAGACTCGGATCTTTTCGGTTTGAACGGCAGTTTTTTCTAGCGGTGCCATATGAAATTGTCACCCATAATTATGACCCTAGTATCGATCTATTGCATTTCAATCTATTTTAGGGTTAGGGTTAGTGGTGGGGGAAGGGTATCTTTTTTTCTTCAGAAATGTAAATAAACCCAATCTGTTTCTTAAACGAGGGACATATTCATACGGCACAGAATGTTTTCACCTCAATAGACGTCATTGATTGGTTGAAATTGAAGAAATTGAAGAAAAAATAACAAATATCTTACAAACTATAGAATTTTCTCAATAAAGCCAAGAGGTAAAGATGTTTTATAAACACATTCTATCAGTATACGAAGTTTAAAATTTTTTAGTTACCTAGAAATTATGTTAAAAACTGCCGTTCAAACTGAAAAGATCCCAAGACTCTTTATTTCACTTTATTACTCCAGTTCCCCAGCTGAAGAAATGCGTTGCGGCAACACTGGTGCCAAGCTGTATCGGCCTTAGCCTATCCCTTGGCTATCATCAGTGGCATGGTGAGAAGAGACGGGTATGCATGGATGACTGTTGTGTATATTTCCACAAACAACGTTGCTCGGACTTGTGCCTCGCTGAGTAACAGTCTACATACAACGCCATGGCCCTTCGTAACCGAAGGGTTTATTTTTTACCCTTGCCCTTTATCTTCTAGTGATAACATGAACATTTCTGAAATATTAGCTGAGGTACACCGCTGCATATTAGTATACCTAATAACACAAGAGAAACGCTACAGAGATGCGTTTGATATTTGATGTGTGAGCTTCCTATGTTAGTTTAGGCCACCCGTATAGTTGTGAATGGAGGCGCATGGCTTAGTGGTTAGGGTGTCAGCATTATGATCGTAAGATTGTGGTTTCGATTCCTGGACCGGGAGACACGTTGAGTTCTTGAGCAAAACACTTTATTTCACGTTGCTCCAGTCCACTCAGCTGGCAAAAATGTGTAACGCTGTGATGGACAGGCATCCCATCCAGCTGGAGAACACATACGTCACGGAAACCGGGAAACCAGGCCCACGAGCCTGGCTAGGCTTTAAAAAGGGCATATTTGTTAACAAAACTGTCCGATGGACGGGAACGTGAAACTCTGAGTAACTGCTTTTGTTATATTTTCTACTGCTTTTAAATAAAGCATATCATTCTACCTCTCGTATTTGAGTACTCTTTTTTCCACCTTGTTTAACATTTATGTGCTTACTCCGGTATATATATATTTATGTAGGTATTTTGATCATGGACTCAAAGCGGTGCCGATAACAGAAAATGACCTCCTACATTCCAATTATTTGGTTCCAGTTTCAGGCCCGATTCCAGGAATTTTTCGAAGGGAGGACACAAAGTCAGAAGGGAATACAATTCCAGGAGAAAAGGGTGTAATAACATTATTTAGAAGGGCGCACTTCTTTTCTTGAGAGAGGGCACGGTCCCCTCAGCCTACCCCCACTGGGTCGGCCCCTGACTTTTTCACTTCAACTATTACCTCGATCTACGTATTGTTAATTATAGGTGTTTATAGACGTTTAAATTAAAGTATAAATCGCAGAACTTTATTCCAACGATGATATCCAACGGTTATTATTTCTCTGTTTTGTTAAGGCGGCGAGCTGGCAGAAACGTTAGCACGCCGGGCGAAATGCTTAGCGCGAAGTTTGAAAGCGAACATGTTACAATGGCGATGGCAGCTTAGTTGAAGAGTAACTTGTCGGAAAATTCTTCTGTGCTAGTAAAAGACTTGCCAAGAGCCTTGGCAAGAAGCCTGAAAACTATTCTGTAAGTCCTTGCAGACCTTGTAATACCAAAACGCATTACTTGTTCTGATGATTATCTTGCAAATGTGCCAGAGATAGGCAAACACCTCCCAGTCATTAATCTCGACAATTTCAAAGCATTATTTGCACGGTGCACTGTATTTGTTTTGCAAATTGACGGAGTATGTGAAAATCCTCAAGGGCGCTTATCTTCTCAAGAAAACATTTTATTATATAAATCCTCATGTTAACGATTACTTGAGATGTGCCTTCACATATTTGAACGTTCCCTCACCTTTAACCCTGCAAAGCCACAAACCAAACAAAGGAGTTTGTAAATGGTCAATTGACTGGCTGAAAATAGCAGTTAAAACTCACCCAAATTGTATCCTTTAAAAAAGGACAGATTGAATTGTTGTTGTTCGAAATACATTATACATGTAAAGAAATCAGGGATCTTTTCCCTTTCAACGGCAGATCGAGAAATTAATTTTTTTGTAACTAAACACTTTCAAATTTCGGACACTGGTAGAATGTGTCATATAAAACATCTTTTACTCTTAGTGTTGTTGAGAAAAGTTTCTATTTTCAAAGTTATTTCGTGTTAAAGTTGTATTTCGGTAATTTCAACCAATCAATGACGTGTTTTCATCTGAATAAAATTACTGCTGTTGTTTGTCAACAGCAACTTCCGGCGGTGTATATTTCGTTTGTCACTTATTTATGACATATTTCATCTCAGTTACGTTTGTATGAATAAACGAGTGTATCTGAAGCATGTTTATTCCATGGCGCCACCATAATCGTTCGTGCATTTCTATTGCTTTTATTTTTTTTTTCCTGTTTTTCAGCTACTATTTTCGGAAAGACTTTTTTGTCTCCCTCCCCCTCCAATTTCTACATTTTTCACTTTGTAAAATTTTTTTTAAGAATTTTTTTTCTAAATATGCAGAAAAATACGGACATCATGATTCGGACAAAAATTTCAAAACATTTCTGTACTTACGGTTACGGAGGGTTTTAGGGTTAGAGTTAGGGTCAGGGTTTTAGGGTTAGGGTTAGAGTTTTAGGGTTTTAGGGTTAGGGTTAGGGTTTAGGGTTAGAGTTTCAGGGTTAGGGTTTTAGGGTTAGTGTTGGGGGAAAAGTCAAAATTGAAGAAGTTGGTGGAAAAGAGGGGAGTGGTGGAAATTTCACAATGTCGATTTTTGGCAATTTTCCGGAACCTCCGTATCCGAAAACGGGGATTTTTGGGAAAAAAAAATTACAAAAGTAAACAAATTTGGGAGAATATGGGAAGGGGGGAGGGGCGGAAATCTTTCCGTAATGAGTTCCAGCGGAAGACTGGTACAGTGTTCTATCCCTCCAGCTGTCACTTCTTGATGTTCCATAAGGGCCGAAAATGAGAGGGCGAAGAGGTTGCCTATGTCTGCTCGTGAATAAATATGTACCTTATACAACTAACGCAAGCCTTGTATATGTTATCAAGCCGTCACTCGTGACGTCTGGCTGTACTGTATTGTACTTTATGAAAATACAACTCTTGTGCCCATGTATTATTGTAAATTTGATTTCAGATTGTAAAAAAGACAATGTATTCTGAACCATATCATAAAAAACAATCAGCTGTCGAATTTCAGATAAGAAAAGCAACATTTTTTTTCTCTTTTCAAAATATTTGTAACGTAGGGTGTGTGGTGAAAAATATTGCTTTGCAACCATGTAGTTTCAGGTTCGGCACCTTGAGCAAGTATTCTCAACAATAGTCCCGGGCTAACCAATACTTTGTGAGTGAATTTGGTAGACGAAAAATGTGTGAAAGCCGTCGTCACTGGACTCTTCCGTTGATGACAAATCGCTCCAATAAACCACGACGTTTGAACCTTTTTGAACTTTTTTGAACCTTGTTTTTTTCTTATTTTTTTAAATCCGCAAGTTTTTTTACCTTTCCGAGCGTCAAACTAATACACCTGCTAGTCGTTTTATACACCTGTCTTCGTCTTTTGTTTTTCTGTAAATATATATATATATATTATATATATATATATATATATATATATATATATATATATATATGTATATATATGTATGTATGTATGTATGTATGTATGTATGTATGTATGTATGTATGTAGTATGTATGTATAGTAATATACCGGTGAGATACAAGGATCAAGGTGTAGGAAATTAGTAAGCTTCGAGCAATCTGTAGAAGGTTGTAAATTTTTCCCATATCGAAGTTCAACAAGTTCTACACACACACACACACACACACACACACACACACACACATGCCAATTTTCTTGATAATGTTTACTGTCGCCTTTTACTGACCACCAGATTGAGCATGAACGGCAAAATTATAGCAATATCTTCACAGTGATAATCAATACACATTGCACCATCATAGGCTGTATATGCCAAATTTTTTTTCGAATTCCGATTGGTCATTTAACCTGCTCGACCAACCCGTGAAATGCCGCAATTATTATGTCACCAGATGATTCAGACGGACCAGACTCCTATATTGCTGTTCACATGTTCATATCCCGAAGTATACGTATGACGTTTTGGTTTACAGTCGAAGAAAAGTGAAAGTAAATTACAATAGAAATCGGAAGTGACGTCAGTGACATAAAATTTCATAAAAGAGCTCCTTCATTATACGACCTCTACAGGCCTCTAGAAGCCAAGTATATTCTAATGATTCTAGTGATGTGTTAAGTATTTCAGAAATAGCAGCTGAGGTACACCGTTTCAACGTGCTACACCGAGTAGTGAACATTACTAAGAAAGCAGTTTGATGGCATTTTATGGCCAGTACAGTTACATGTAAGCAAAGCAGTAATCTTGCACGTTTAATGAGCCATGTAGAAAGAACTGGTGGGAAGAGTGGCGTTACTTCTATGGATTCACTTGGAATATACTAACCAATTCCTTTTTTGAAAAGAGTTATTTGACTCTGTGGCTGCGTGGTAAAGAGCTTGTTTCCCAACTACATGGGTGTGGGTTCGGTCTCACTGCGTGACGCCTTGGGCAAGTGTCTTCTACTCTAGCCTCGGATCGATCAAAGCCATGTAAGTGGATTCGGTAGATGGATACTGAAAGAAGCCCGTCGTTTTGGCGCCACCAGAAGGGATTCAATATTATCGTAAGGCGCGAAATTGCATTTGATCCTCTGGCAGATAACTGACGATGATTTGGTGACATTCTGTGTTTGTTTTCTGTTTATTTGTGCATTTATTATATTCTTTTACATGTTTCAGTCAAGCTGGAGCACCATCTTTTTAACTTAATATATATATATATATATATATATATATATATATATACACACACACATACATATGTATGTATGTATGTATGTATGTATGTATGTATGTATGTATGTATGTGAGAGTGTCTTTGTGTTTGTCCTCCATCACCGTTTGACGACTGACGTTAGTGTGCATACGCCACCGTAACTTAGCGGTTCAGCACAGGGAACGAGAGAATAAGTACGAGGCTTTAAAAAAGTCCTGAGATCAATTTGTTCGACTGAAACCCTTCAAGTCGGTGCCCTAGAATGGCCGCAGTTAAATGACTAAAATGTATAAACAAAACAAAAATACAACAACACTTAATACACACATGAGTAAGAGACTATCCGAAGAACGAAGTTACGTTCATTCTACACATCGGTTATATCACATACATTGCTTACATGAAATTATGCGAAATTACTGTCGATTCTATAGCAATTTACATCTTTTTTATTCTCTTTTTTTTTGTTTTGGACAATTTTTATTGTTTATTTTGGGCAATTTACTTAATTTTTTTTCTTACCATGATAAACTGACTGTTTATCGACTTTTTTTCACGCTGGCTGCATTCTTCTATTATAAAACTGTTACTCTGACTAAACACAGCCGGTTAAATGTTGACCCTATTTCTCAAGAGAGGTTTAACAGCATTTCGCATATTTTATTAATGTAGGACTCATTTTATATACTTATCTAGTCAACCACATTTTATTTCAATTCATTTACGAGCAGATCTACTGTTATCTCTTAAATTCTGCTAGAGGAAATATCTAGGCGTTGCCCGAGCTAACGGGGACATCATTACATTGTCATTCAGCTACGTAATTGAGATTCCCGTTATTTGGAGAGCGTCTTTACCAGTGAAATCCATTTTATGAAGTTAACGAGTATAGAAATGAGATATCCGTGTTACTCAAACAGCAAATACGAAAATAAAATCTCGATTTCAAAAGCACATGCATGCTGTGGGGTGAAGAAGTTCGTTTCCCGACCTATTTTTTTTTATGGGTGTAATTTGAGTGTGTTCTGACTGCTATTTCTAGCCGATCACTTGACCGGCTACAATTAGCAGCGTAAGCTCACTTGTTTGGTTCAAGGCTTTGGTGAGTAAAAAGAGGTTTCGATTCCACTGCGTGGCACCTTGGACAAGTGTTTTCTACTAATAGCCTAAGGCCGACCAAGCTTTGTGAGTGAACTTAGACGGAAATTGAAAGACACCCTTCGCGCATGCGCAGGTAGTTGATCTCTATGTAGTAGTGATTATATTTGCATACTTGGTCTTTAAAAAAAAAAATGCGCCCTTTTAAAACCTAGCCAGGCTCATGGGCCCGGTTTCTCGGTTTCAATGGCGTATGTGTTCCCCAGCTGGACAGGACGCCAGTCCATCGTAGCGTTATTTATTTTTGCCAGCTGAGTGTACTGGAGCAACGTGAAATGAAGTGTTTTGCTCAAAAACACAACGCGTCGCCCGGTCCAGGAATCGAAACCACAATTTTACGATCATGATGCCGACACCCTAACCACTAAGCCACTTGGGCTTTACATTTCCTCTAAATATAGTCGCATTTTTATTGCAGAAGTGATAATACGTTCGCGCGCGTGCGCACACATACACACATCGTTTCTCTCTCAAAGAAATATTTTCAGTTCTAGTGTCGCTGTTTTAGTTACGGTGATCTCGTTTACGTGATGGTACTCTTAGTTTGTATGGTTCTTCTTTCCATAACTGGTGCCTTAGCAACAGCAATTTAATTTAAACACTGTTTCTTCTTTGAATACCAACAATATGTCTTGTAGGCATCAATTATAACCAACTTGGAATCTTTTATTCTAATGTCACCTATCGTTTTAATTGTACATCCATTAAATTTATTTACTGTAAAGAACCTCTTCGCGGTTGCTTGACCTGACTGAAATAGTAACCAAATCTTCCCGAGATAGCACTTTACCATTTTGGAAACAGTGGAGATACATTAGATAATTCATAGGAAAGATTACAGAAGAGTTTAATAAAGTACGATTTCCATGAAAAGTTAAAGAAACTGACGTTTCGGACTCTTGCTCTTCACCAGAGAGTGAGGAAGAGAAAAAGCAAGTTGCAGTATCACTTTGGGTGTTAGCAAGTAAAGTGACAACATCATTTTGTCTCCCACCCCCTCTCCCATAATCTTGGCAAGTTATGGCTGAGGATTCAACAAGATCGTTGTTTCAGTTCCTGGATCGGGCGATGTGTTATTCAGTCGTAAATGAGAACGTCAGTAATGGACTGGCGTCCCGTTCACAGGGGATGTTGTGATCCCGATCATTCATACGCCGTGTAAACCGGGTAATCGGCCCTTTGAATCCGAAGACTCGAGTCAGTAGCGTCCAGGGGATGATGATGATGATGATGTCACCTAACAGTAATGAAAACCCACACGCATAATACATACATACACACACACACACACACACACACATATATATATATATATATATATATATATGTGTGTGTGTGTGTGTGTGTGTGTGTATGTATGTATATATATATGTATACATACATACATACATATATACATATATATATATATATATATTATATATATATATATATAATATATATATATATATATATATATATATACACAATTTACATCTAATATAGGATAAAATTTTCGAAAAAATTTTATCAATGGCCAGCATATTAAAAAATACCTTAAAAGGTTAAATTTATAAACAACTTATAAACAAGGGCAAAAGAAAAAAATTCCAATGCCGAAAAGAGACTTAATCGTCAATAATCATATAATTTATCACTATATATGCGTGTGTGTGTATGCGTGTATGTGTGTGTGTGGTGTGTGTGTGTGTGTGTGTGTATGTATGTATATATATATGTATACATACATACATACATATATACATATATATATATATATATATATATATATATATATATATATATATATATATACACAATTTACATCTAATATAGGATAAAATTTTCGAAAAAATTTTATCAATGGCCAGCATATTAAAAAATACCTTAAAAGGTTAAATTTATAAACAACTTATAAACAAGGGCAAAAGAAAAAAATTCCAATGCCGAAAAGAGACTTAATCGTCAATAATCATATAATTTATCACTATATATGCGTGTGTGTGTATGCGTGTATGTGTGTGTGTGTGTGTGTGTGTATAGAGAGAGAGAAAGAGAGAGAGTGAGAGAATATATGTATACACATACTACGTCAAACACACACTTACTCACACACACACACACACACACACACACATACACACACACACAAACCAGTACATCATTTCCGTAACCACGCACTATGTAGGCAGAATCGCCAAAAACGTCTGCTAAAACATTGCATTTCGGTATTCGTTCCAGTTCTTTACATTTTGAGTTCAAAGGTTCAAATCCACCCGAGGTCAGCTTCACATTTCACCCCTTCGCGGTCGATAAATAAAGTACCAGTTCAATCCTGGGTTCGATTCTTCTCTGCTTCTCTCTTTCTCACGCAGTAATCCACTATGGTCAGACTACAGAGGGACCGATTCAACCAATTTTAAAATGCTGGTAGCTCCGTGGTAAGAAGATTCCTTCCCAACTACATGGTTCCAGGTTCAGTCCCATTACGTGGTATCTTTGGCAAGTGTCTTCTACTGTAACCTTGGGCTGACCAAAGCCTTATGAGTGGATTTGGTGGACGGAAACTGAAAGAACCCTGTCGTATGTGTGTGTGGGGTGTCCCACCACCACTTGACAACCGGTGTTGGTGTGTTCCCGTGATCTAGCGGTTCAACAAAGGATTCCCGGTTGAATAAGCAGCAGGCTTTAGAAAAATATAAGTGGTGGAGTCGACACGTTCGACTAAAATTCTTCAAGGCCGTGCCCCAGCATGGTCGCAGTGTAATGACGGAGACAAATAAAAGAAAAAAGACGAAAGATACACAGCATAGAGTCGAAGGTATGGCTGTGCGGTAAGAAGCTTGCTCCCGAACCACATGGTTCCGGGTTCAGTTCCACTGTGTGCACCATGGGCAAGTGCCTTCTACTTTAGCCTCGGGCCAACCAAAGCCTTGTGAATAGATTTGGTAGACGGAAATTGAAAGAAGACCATCGTATATAATGTGTGTGTGTGTGTGTATTTGATCCCACCCCACCATTGCTTGACAACTGATGTTGGTATGTTTATGTCCTTATAAGATAGCGGTTCGGTAAAAGGGTCCGATAGAATAAGTACTAGACAGAAGAGAATGTGCGTATGCGTGTGCTCGCGCGCGCGTGTCTCCCACCACCGCTTGACAACTAGTGTTGATGTCTTTACGACCCCGTAATATAGCGGTTTGGCAAAGGAGACCAATAGAATTAGGACCTGGCTTTAAAACAAAAAAGTACTGTAGTCGATTCATTCGACTAAAATTCATGAAGGCAATGCCCCAGCATGGCCGCAGTCTAATAACTTATTTCTTTATTACCCACAAGGGGCTAAACACAAAAGAGACAAACAAGGACAGACAAACGGATTAAGTCGATAATATCGACCCCAGTGCATAACTGGTTCTTAATTTATCTGTTTCTTTATTACCCACAAGGGACTAAACATAGAGGGGACAAACAAGGACAGACAAACGGATTAAGTCGATTACATCGACCCCAGTGCGTAACTGGTATTTGATTTATTGACCCCAAAAGGATGAAAGGCAAAGTCGACCTCGGCGGAATTTGAACTCAGAACATAGGGGCAGACGAAATACTTATTTCTTTACTACCCACAAGAGGCTAAACACAGAGAGGGCAAACAAGGACAAACAGACGGATTAAGTCGATTATATCGACCCCAGTGCGTAACTGGTACTTAATTTATCTGTTTCTTTATTACCCACAAGGGGCTAAACACAGAGGGGACAAACAAGGACAGACAAACGGATTAAGTCGATTACATCGACCCCAGTGCGTAACTGGTATTTAATTTATCGACCTCGAAAGGATGAAAGGCAAAGTCGACCTCGGCGGAATTTGAACTCAGAACATAGTGGCAGACGAAATACTTATTTCTTTACTACCCACAAGGGGCTAAACACAGAAGGGAAAAACAAGGACAGACAAGCGGATTAAGTCGATTACATCGACCGCAGTGCGTAACTGGTACTTAATTTTTCGACCCCGAAAGGATGAAAGGCAAAGTCGACCTCGGCGGAATTTGAACTCAGAACGTAGCGGCAGACGAAATACTTATTTCTTTACTACCCACAAGGGGCTAAACACAGAAGGGAAAAACAAGGACAACAAGCGGATTAAGTCGATTATATCGACCCCAGTGCGTAACTGGTACTTAATTTATCTGTTTCTTTATTACCCCAAGGGGCTAAACACAGAGGGGACAACAAGGACAGACAAACGGATTAGTCGATTACTCGACCCCAGTGCGTACTGGTATTTAATTTATCGACCTCGAAGGATGAAAGGCAAAGTCGACCTCGGCGGAATGAACTCGAACATAGTGGCAGACGAAATACTTATTTCTTTACTACCCACAAGGGGCTAAACACAGAAGGGAAAAACAAGGACAGACAAGCGGATTAAGTCGATTACATCGACCGCAGTGCGTAACTGGTACTTAATTTTTCGACCCCGAAAGGATGAAAGGCAAGTCGACCTCGGCGGAATTTGAACTCAGAACGTAGCGACAGACGAATACTTATTTCTTTACTACCCAGGGGCTAAACACAGAAGGGAAAACAAGGACAGACAAGCGGATAAGTCGATTACATCGACCGCAGTGCGTAACTGGTACTTAATTTTTCGACCCCGAAAGGATGACAGGCAAAGTCGACCTCGGCGGAATTTGAACTCAGAACATAGTGGCAGACGAAATACTTATTTCTTACAACCCACAAGGGGCTAAACACAGAAGGGAAAAACAAGACAGACAAGCGGATTAAGTCGATTACATCGACCGCAGTGCGTACTGGTACTTAATTTTTCGACCCCGAAAGGATGAAAGGCAAAGTCGACCTCGGCGGAATTTGAACTCAGAACATAGTGGCAGACGAAATACTTATTTCTTTACTACCCACAGGGGCTAAACACAGAAGGAAAAACAAGGACAGACAAGCGGATTAAGTCGATTACATCGACCGCAGTGCGTAACTGGTACTTAATTTTTCGACCCCGAAAGGATGAAAGGCAAAGTCGGCCTCGGCGGAATTTGAACTCAGAACGTAGCGACAGACGAAATACTGCTAAGCATTTTGCCAGGCGTGCTGACGTTTCTGCCTGCTGAAACAAGACAAGCAAAAAACGAGTAAAAACATCCAACAAAACAAGACTTCCGACCTTTATTCTTTTGTGTATTTATATGTTGGTCGATAGTTTGATAACTTATCTGGTTATTTAATTCATTAATATATTTGGCTTATTTTAATTACTTGAGTTAATCTATTTTGCTTCTTTCTCTTTGTTCGTTGGGGGTTTTTTTTTTCTCTCTCTCTCTCATTCCTTTCTCCATTTCATTTCTTGCGTAAATGTTTGTTAAATGTTTGCGTTTTTTTTACTTAGTGACGTAGTGAAGATTAAAGGAGAGAGAGAGAGAGAGAGAGAGAGAGAGAGAGAGAGAGAGAGAGAGAGAGAGAGAGAGAGAGAGAGAGAGAGAGAGAGAGTGAGAGAGAGAGAGGAAAAAATGCTACCACACTTCTCGTGGAAAGTTTAAAATTAATGACGCTCGTCGCATGGAAAGCTAATAGAAAAAACACAAAAGACTTTTTACATTCAAAGTTTGATAAAAAAAGAAAGATAATGATATAGAAGGTTGTTTGTTTTCTGAATCCACTTGTGGAATATTTGCGAAAAGGATTGTGAATCAAACGGAGGCGATCCTATATCTACATAGAGTGTATTAATTATTATATTGAGTACAAAGGTGCCGAGGGTAACTTTGCCTTTCATCCTTCGGGATCGATAGAATAAGTACCAGTTAAGGGGTCTTTGTGGTTTGAGTCCCTGCATGTCGAAATCTTAAAAAAAAAAATTAATGTAGGCGTAGGAGTGGCTGCGTGGTAAGTATAGGCGCAGGAGTGGCTGTGTGATAAGTAGCTTGCTTACCAACCACATGGTTCCGGGTTCAGTCCTACAGTGTGGCACCTTGGGCAAGTGTCTTCTGTTATAGCTTCGTGCCGACCAAAGCCTTGCGAGTGGATTTGGTAGACGGAAATTGAAAGAAGCCCGTCGTATATATGTATATGTATATATATGTGAATGTGTGTGTTTGTGTTTGTCCTCCCAACATCGCTTGACAACCGATGCTCGTGTGTTTACGTCCCCGTAACTTAGCGGTTCGGCAAAAGAGACCGATAAAATAAGTACTAGGCTTACAAAGTATAAGTCCTGGGGTCGATTTGCTCAACTAAAGGCGGTGCTCCAGCCCGGCCGCAGTCAAATGACTGAAACAAGTAAAAGAGTAAAAGAGTGTAGCATATGAATGTAATTTCTGACGCTGAATCCGAATTTGGTATTCATTTATTCCAGAAAAAAATTTTGCGAAAATGTTAGAGGTGTTCAAAGTTCGATAATATTCAGAATTTTCAGCTAATCAGAAAACAGCGCGTTCGCTTCCTCTTCCATCATCTGTCACAGTAGCGAGAAGGGGGAGGGAGTGGTTGGCATGTCAAAATCTCCATACTGTTCTCTAATCGAATTCCTACTGTTATAAAAATAATTATGGGATACGTGGTGGTTACACTCCTTGGTTACTATGGAAACAGTTCTTTGCTTACTATACTAACAAAAATACTTCACGGTGATGTGTAAAATATTCGCTTCTGATTGGCTAAAATACCCAAAGTTTGCAAACTTTAAATGCTAATAACTTTTCAGTTATAAATTTATAGGGAAAATGATTTAAAAAAAAAAACTGGAACAAAGTTGGAGACTGTGATTCACACCACAAAGATCCCTACTAAGTACTGGAGTCGATGAAATCAACTAGTACCCCACTTCCCTAAAATACATTCGTTAGTACACTGGCAGCATTTCGTCCGTCTCTACGTTCTGAGTTCAAATAACTGTATGGTTGACTTTGCCTTTCACTCTTTCGAGGGGCGATGTAACAGATTTAACCTCTTCCTCCGAAAATGCTGGCCTTGTGACAAAATTTGAAACCAATATAAATTCATAATGTAAGCCATTTCATCTGACGTTCTGTTTCTATCACTGGTCTGCTTGTTCTTAACATAAATACTAAGAAGGCGACGAGCTGGCAGAATCGTTAACACATTGGGCATACTTCTTTTCAGCATTTCGTCCGACTTTACGTTCTGAGTTCAAATTCCGCCAAGGTCGACTTTGCCTTTTATCCTTTCGGGGTCGATAAAATAAGTACCAGTTGAGCACTGGAGTCGATCTAATCGTCTTTCCCTTACCCCGAAATTACTGGCGTTGTGCCAACATTTGGAACCATCATTCTATTGAGTATAAAGGCGACGAGCTGGCAGAATTGTTAGCCATTTCATCAGACGCTCTATTCCTGTCAACAACTCGTTCTTGTATAAATACTAAGAAAGCGCCGAGCTTTGTGGTGGTATTTCGTCCTTCTTTACATTCTACATTCAAATATCGCCAAGGTCGACTTTGCCTTTCACTCTTTCAGACATACACCCTCCCCCGAAATTGCTGGCCTTGCGACAAAATTTGAAACCAATATAAATTCTAAGTCTAACTTACTGTTGAACATCCATTTATAGATGGTGTAGGGAAACCGTCTAATAACAACTCCGTTCAGAAAGCTGGGATAATACTTATATGTACTAATGGGAAAAAAGGGAGACACAACCGAGTAGAATGTTTAAGAGAAAATTTATTGATATGTTAACGCGTGTGTCTGTGTGTGCGTCATGTATACAGAATAATAGACAGGCCGTCATGAGAACAAAGTGTATGTATGATGGATGTATGCGTGCGCGTTAAGTACATATAAGAATAACAATGAAGAAGACAGTGAAAGAGTCTATAATGAGAAGTTAGACGAATGTTCATAAACACATGAAATGAGAGTACCAGTTCGTAATCAATTGCACACAGTAATTGAAATACAGTTGTGGCGATGATGCGGAGCCGGTTGCCGTACATGTCGTACATGAAGTTGTGGCTGTAATGCTGCTGCCTGTGTCACTTGGTACAGGAGTTCTCGAAGGTTGTATATTTGTTGTTGATCCATGGTGAAGTAATTTACGAACAATGCTGTGTCTAAACCTGGGCGTGTTGCTGTTGCTGTGTGCATAAAGAGATGATGTTGACGAGGTTAAGAAAATGATGGTGGCGACGAAGAAAGAGATTGCCGAAATGCTGTTGGACGGATGTTGTCGTCTGGCTCGCAGGTTGTATATTTGCTATTGATCCATGGTGAGGTAATTCTCGAACAGTGCTGTGTTCAAACGTGGGCATGTTGCTGTTGGACGGGTGTTGTCGTCTGGTGTTGTTTCTGGAACTGGCTGTGTCTTGTGTGGTCAGTGACTAGACCTTAAAAGGTCTGGAACCAAAGACCTCGAGATGAGGTGAAGCTGGGTTTTTATGAGGAGCTGTAGGCTCAAACGGTGTTGAGAACAGGCTGTCTCACGTGATTTATTTAGGAGCTCCGATTGGTTATGCACTGCAGATGGCGCGACAGAGTAAGAGACAAATTACGCCATAGCGACCAATCAGAGTAGTGGATACAACGGGGTTCAAATAGCGGCCAAAGGCTAGCTGTTATCTGCTACGTTCGAATATGCGTATATATAATAAATGGGAGAGAGGAATTTCACTTGAGTGTTCGCTACAGACATCTATGGAACTGATACATTCATTTGAAACCTCTTTTTCATAGTATACCCAGAAACACTTTTGCTTTATCAGCCCACTTAAACTAGCATCAAAGTCGACATTGACATTGTGTATTCGAAACAATATAACATTTTGTTAGGCACTCTACTCCAAGTCCGGTCGTTGTTGTGAAGTGTTGACTTGTGCACCTCATTGACTCTGAGAGTTATACCAGCGGAACTCAAACTCCTGGTAGAGCCTTCCATGCTGGAAAGGTAAAAGGACTGAAGCCAAATTTATATGGACCACCTCTTCCCAGCAGTAAAAATGGGTTTGCGTGAAGTCAACGGCTTACCTAGAAAATATTTAAGTTACAGAAGCATCGACTGCCATTCAAAACCTGCGAGAGGGAGGCTTCTCTTCAGGGAAACATATGGCACAGTGAAGCAAAATCTGAAACGAAACTAAACAACCTGCCATTAGACGTTAGACCCTGACCTGGAATCCACAAGGGAGGTGAACGGGAAGACGCTCTAAAAATAGCTGAAGGCAGGATACGAGGTAGAGTTGAAAAGCAGGGATCCAATTGGACTGAAGCAAAAAAGACAGCACTGAGTGGTGAACAACTGAGAAAAATTGTCTATGGTTATAGGGATCGAAGGGTTTAAGTCGGAGAAAGTAAGGCATTGCATTTGCTGTCTCAAATCAAAATCTAAAATTGTTTCAAGTCCCATAAGGAGACGCGTTCAATAAACTTAGCCACTTGGCTCATTAGCTCAAGTGGAAATAATTTATCAACTCAGCTATTTACATCATTAACTAACTGTTTAGAATATTATATTATATTATTTAATTATTATATTGTCAACTCTTGAGATGTGTTGTAATAAGAGTAGATTTTTTTCTGACGCTGAAAACTTATCAACTCAATAGGCAGGCACAGGTGAATGTAGTTTGCTATGTTCGTTAGAAATTGCCTACTCCAGTTTTAATTATTATACTTTGCTCAAGATGACGAATTAGTCTCGCTTGTAATTTATTCTCCATGTCAACGAAATTAAATAAAATCTTCATTTATTTATTTGTTTACTTTTTCTCGCCTTAGGTGACCTATCAAAAATAAAAGCAATAGATCGAGTGGATATTGACGTATATACGCTAAAGGTTTTAAAAAGGAGTCCCAATATTTAACGTTGTGATTACTACTACTACTACTACTACAACTGCTACTACCACAACCACCACCACCACCACCACAACCACCACCACCACCACCACAACTACTACTACTACTACTACTACTACTACTACTACTACTACTACTGCTGCTGCTGCTGCTGCTGCTACTACTACTACTACTACTACTACTACTACTACTGCTGCTAATAATAATAATAATAATAATAATACTATTACCACCACCACCACCACCACCACCACTACTACTACTACTACTACTATACTACTACTACTACTACTACTACTACTACTACGTTTTACTATAGGCACAAGGTCAGGAATTTGTGGGGAGGGGAATAGTCGATTTACCCCGACTCCAGTGCTCAGCTGGTTCTTATTTTATCAACCCCGAAAGGATGAAAGGCAAAGACGACTTCGGTGGAATTTAAACTCAGAACGTAAAGACAGACGAAATGCTGCAAAGCATTATGCCCAATGTGCTGAGGATTCTGTCAGATCGCCGCCTTAAAATAAAAAAATCATTTCTACTATAGGTACAAGGCCTGAAATTTTGGAGGAGGGGCTAGTCGATTGCGTCGACCCCAGTGCGCAACAGGGATTGATTTCATTGACCTCGAAAGGATGAAAGGAAGGCAAGGAGCCTGAAATATTGGAGGACGGGCTAGTCGATCCCAGCACTCATCTGGTGCTTATTTTATCGACTCCGAAAGGATGAAAGGCAAAGTCGGCCCCAGCAGAATTCGAACTTAGAACGTAAAGACGGACGAAATGCTGCTAAGCATTTTATCTGACGCTCAACCAACACAACAGAAATGGATAAAGAGACAAAAACAACACGAAAACAAAATTACAATACATACGCAAGAAGAAATGAAGAGAAAGACCTTTCCAAGGCAAATATCCTGCAAGGCTCGATAGAATAGATATAAGCGAAAGTGAAAGTCGACAACAGCGCAAAAGCTCTGGTCTAAAAACAGAAATGGAGGGACTGGTCCTTGCTGCATAGGACTAATGACTACAGAATGTGCAACTAGCACAATGAAACAATTGACAACGTCATCTTGTGAAACCTGAGTATATAAAAACGTATGATGATTGTGTCTGCAGCTACTTCCATTGAGTAATATGCCAATACTTGGATGTGAAAATAAACAAAAAGTGGCACAAACACGTACCATAGACGCTACATGGCAACGACACGGCTACAATAAGTCGGGATGTACCTATCCAAACTGATGAAAAGATCCAGGTGAACCAGGAACTGGGAAACAAATACATGTACAGTGATAGACATCGAAGTTCCTTCTGACAAAAGTTTTTCAGAAAACGAAGTGGGAAAACTATCAAAATATAAAACCTTGAACTTTCAAATTGAAATTGTCAACATGTGGATGTTGACAAAACAAAACCACTAGTGATTGCAGCACTAGCTATGATTTTAAAAAAATGAAAAATATAAAAAGAAACAATGAAGTTGTGAAAGGGCTCAATATTACACACTGTCTACAAAAAAAAAAAAAAAAACAGCTTGCAAGGAGCAGTTCACATCTTGCGTAAAACATTATTGATTCAATAAAATAGCTCAAATAGAACAACACACAACCTATACAATAAGCACATAACTAAAACACGACTCTACAGGATTAACACGGCCTACATTACATGTTCCGTACACAACAGAACAAACACTGATATAACAAGAAACAAGAAACTAAACCCCGTAATAAAAGTCGTTGATGCAGTACATCGACAGGAAGAGTCTATTCTTCCTTAACCCCAACAAAACAGGAATACAATGCTGCACACACTTCAAGGGCATGAAAGTGCACCTGGTGCTGCTGAAACTACCGAAGAGATAGTAGTAGTAGTAGTAGTAGTAGTAGTAGTAGTAGTAGTAGTAGTAGTAGTAGTCCTTTCTACTAAAGGCACAAGGCCTGAAATTTAGGGGGAGGGGACTAGTCGATTGCATTGACCCCACTGTTTCATTGGTTCTTAATTTATCGATCCCTAAAACAAAGGAAAGCAAAGTCGATCTCGGCGGAATTTGAACTCTGAATGTAAATACGGGCGAAATGCCGCTAAGCCCGGCATGCTAACGATTCTGCTAGCTCGCCAACAAGAACAATAGAAACAACAACAACAACAACAACAACAACAATAATAATAATAATAATAAAACTGCGCAAGTATAAAGATCTTGAAATAGAAATTAGCAAAGTGTAGAACCTGAAGACTAAAACAATACTTGTTGTCATAGGTGCCCTGGGAACGATAGCAAAAGGGGCTGATTGCTACCTAGCTCGGATACCAGGAAACCCCGAAATGGCAAAATTCAAAAGATAGTGCTCATGGGAACTGCCCATATCCTACGTAAAATACTCTCTATTAATCTCAAATTTTAAAACAAACAAATAATTTTCTTATGGTTTCTTAAACATTCTCTAGAACAACACTATGTACAAAATCAGATATATGGCACCCTAGGCATAACTAGGGTGAAACTTGGAGCCAACGTGTACAAATGCAAAGTAAAAGTCAAACATAAAGTAATAATAATAATAATAATAATAATGAGGCCAGAAATTTGGTGGGTAGGTGTCAATTGGTGTTTATTTTATCGCAGCAGAAGGGTTGAAAGGCATAGTTAACCCCAGTGGTATTTGAACGTAAGGAACTAGATAAAATGCCGCTAAGCATTTTGTCCGGTGCAGTAACGATTCTGCCAGCTTGTCGCCTTTACAGAAGAAAATAATTCTTTCCACTATAGTCACAAGGTCGGAAATAGGAGGGGAGGCAGTCGATTATATCAACCCCTCTCCCCCAGTTCTCAACAGGTACATGTTTCATCGACGCCGAAAGTATAAAAGGCAAAGTCAGCCTCGGCGGAATTTGAACTCAGCATGTAAGGACGGACGAAATGCTGCTAAGCATTTTGTCCGGCGTGCTAACTTTTTTGCCAGCTCGCCAATAATGATGACAATAATCCTTTCTACTATAGGCACAAGGACTGAAATTTTGAGGGAGGGGGCCAGTCGATTAGATCGACCCCAGTACACAACTGGTACCTAATTTATCGACCCTCGAAAGGCTGAAAAGCAAAGTCGACCACTGAAATTTTATGGGTAAAGGGCTCAACTGGTGCTTATTTTATCGATCCCGAAGGGGTGAAAGGCAAAGTCAACCTCGGCAGTATTTTGAGCTCAGAACTTAAAAATTCGGAAGAAATGCAGCTAAGCCTTTTTATCCGACGTGATAATCCTGACAGCTCGCTGCTTTGAATAATTTGTCTCTTACTTCTATGTCCACGAAGCCTGAACATTTTGAGGGCAGGTTAGTCAATTTTCATCACCTCCGATGCTAGTAATTATATGGTAGTAATTTTATCGACCGCGAAAGAACGAAAGGCAAAGTTTACCTGTGATTTGAACTCGGAATGCAAAACTCTAGAAGAAATATCGCCCGACGCTTTAACGATTCTGCTAAATGATATTTTCTAACAGAAATACAAAACCTGGCATTCGTAACAATATCGTCGAAAAATTCTATTTCCATCTTTTATTCTAACGATCACAAAAAAATAAAAGTTGAAATCGAGTGAGGTGTGGATTTGAAATTAGAAGGGAAAGAGTAAGAACGAAATATCACAAGTTCCAGCCATCTGCTGACGATACTATATACAGGAAAAGAAGAATTACTTCCCTTGAAATCGTATTATTACAGCAAGCCGTCAAGGTAGAGTTGTGTCCCTTGGAATGTATAACAAATATAATTTAAAAATAAAACTAATTTTATTATTGATTGTTCCAGCGTATCTCTTTCGTCACCCTCGGAGAGTAACGCCATTTTCATTTTATATACTGGGACTATAAGGCGGTCTGACTTACAGGAAATTGTACGTTCCACTCCTTAATGTAAAGTTGCTCTAAATATAGCGTGGCTGTGTCGTAAGAAGCTTGTCTTCTACTACAGCCTCGGGCCGACCAAAGCCTAGTGAGTGGATTTGTAGTCGGAAACTGGAAGAAGCCTGTCGTATATATATATATATATATATATTAGGTAATCCCATAAATAATGCGGTTTTTTTAACACTTTTTTTTATTTTTCAAAATTAAGATAAACAAAATTCTTTTTTTTTTTATCTAAAATATACCCTCGTTCATTTTCTACAATGCTCTTCCATCTATCTCCTCTTCTAAAATTCACTTGTCCGTGACAAAATATACTCCTCCAGTACTGTTGTGACCTCGTCTACATAATTCTTATTTTTGCCGTCCAAATGATTTTGAAGACTGCAGAATAAATGCTAATCAGATGGGGCAGCGTCTGGCGAATATAGTGGGTAGGGCATCGTTTTCCATTCAAACAGCTCCAGCCTTTGGAATGTCATCCTCACTGTATGTGGCTGAGAATTATCCTGATGGAAGAACACCTTTCATCTTGAAACCAAAGATGGTCGTTTTTTTTTTTAGCGCTGACTTAAGCCGCTGAAGCTGCTCGCTGTAGATCTCTCTTTTGTTATCGTTTGGTTTGGATTTAAAAGTACCAAACCTTTCATATCCCACCAAATAGATAACAACACCTTACGTAGGTGGAGACTTGCTTTAGTCTCGGGTGCCGGTGTTTCTCCTACCCACCAGAACCCTGTCAATAATACTTCGTGGCTGTGTTGACCTAACTTGCTTTGTAGCAAAACCCATTATAAGTGTCGTAATTGCTGGATTCAACCCAACCTTTTGCCTCATTGAAATTACAATTTGATCATAAGTGCACACCCAATTGCTGTCTAATCAATGGCTGGTGATACTTCAGCGGCATGGCTACAACTTTCCGTGAACACACCCTACAACTGCAGCTCAGTTAAGCGCCCAAACTCCAGTGATCCTGTCCCTGACGGCATTGACTCTCTACACATACCTATTTTCATAGCTATATATTCAACTTAGCACGATAGAAGAAAACACATTACGGCAACTAGAATATGTATTGATGTGCAAAAATTAGCCCGGATATTGAATTCCTGACGAATACTTTCTGCACCTGTCATACACGTCGTTTCATGAACAGCTTCTAAATATATGTAACAATAATGTTCATAAACATAAAGCAGCCTTCTTCCGACCATGTTGCAGTCTTTTCCAAAAATCACTTAACTCTACCAATATTTTACAGATTGCTGCAGCCACCTCGATTTTGGTAAGACATTGAATGACTAAGAGAGAGAATGTTTTAAAGAGAGAATTTCTAACTATTGTGCCTTCTTATTTTACAGACAAGAAATAAATTTCGAACGCAGAATAGTCGCGAAAACAGCAGAAAAAGACAGAAAAAAGTTGCCAACAGACGGCTCTGCTGGCAACTTTTCCCCTTTTTTTAAGGGTAAAACACCCAATCGTTTTGCTGTTTTTACAGTTATACTGCGTTTGAAATTCACTTTCTTGTCTGAAAATTTACCGAACACATTCGACGCTTCCAAAGTTTGTTTATAAAATATTGCGCCTTCTGATTTATCAAATCCAGGTGAAAAGAGAGTCACAAGTAAAAAGAGTCACAGGAAAAAAAGTCACGGTAATAAAGTCACAGGAAAAGAAGTCACAGGGGGTTTGTCCGGGGCGGGGGTGTTGACCGGCGAGTTTTGTCCTAGTTGGGGTTTGTCCTAGTTGGGGTTTGTCTGGATCCCATAAATTAATAGAAACTTTTTTCTCGAGACTATTACCAGTCACCGTAAATTAAATGTTAATTTTTTTTTCCTAGCCAAAATTTTGACTTTTTTTCCTGTGACTTCATTACCAGCCACCGATTTATCGTGTCTTCTGACATAATGAACATTGTATACGTACTCTTTCAAAATTACCTATTTTCTCTCTTTGTTA
>NC_042998.1:51505927-51543427 GCF_006345805.1 Octopus sinensis | reverse complement strand
CCCAAATCATTATGTCAGGCCTGTTGTGCTTACATTTTATTAGGGTCTTCATTGGGACATTCCACCAGTCTTCATTTTTATTATGAGTGGCTATGACTTCTACCATATTGTGGGTTCTTATTTCTTTGTCCTCAGGATTATCCTTCCGACGGATTTCATTATAGAGTGCCCTAGCTACAACGTCATGTCTCATCGGTAGATAATACCGTGATGACATTTTCGGACAACTGCATATGTGGGTGATATCTTCAGTGTGAACTCCATAAAGTCTGCATCGGTTGTCACATTGTCATACTGCTTTTCTTGCATCTCTGTCCCTTTTGTGCATCAGGTTGATATTTCCTGTTCCTGGATTTCGAACGCATACTCTCCGAAGTGGGAAGTAGCTATCCGGCTACTGGTCCATAATAAACTGCTTTGATGATCGATGTTACTATTATCACGGAGCTTTCTACTAACACATCCATGCATAGTCCTCTGTTCATATAAGCTCATCTCTTCATCTGATGATACGTTGCGGTAGAGTTGTGTGACTTCTTTGGACATGTATGTATGTATGTATGTATGTATGTATGTATGTATGTATGTATGTCATCTTCGTAGTCATAAAACGAGACAGATGAGTGACAACCTGGCCACTGGTGGTGGTGTAACACACCATACTAATCATATCTGTCGGGCATGTGGAAGAGAGTGTAATTCGGCAGGAGGACTTAAACAACATGCAAAGGTACATGAAGCCCAGTTACAACTACAGCCGGCTATGACCAGTAAAGGTTTTAGTTGCCAATTTTGTACAAGACAGTGTAGATCTTTAGCTGGGCTAAAAAGTCACATTCGATCACAGCACCAGTAACAGTTAAGCTTCGTGCAGTGGCCATACTCGATAACGAGGGGGCAGCCATAATAATGTATGTATGTATGTGAATACATACATACGTACGTACGACGGGCTTCTTTCAGTTTCCATCAACCAAATCCACTAACAAAGTTTTGGTCGGCCCGAGGTTATAGTGGAAAACACTTGCCTAAGGTACCACGCAGAAGAAAACTATTTATCATACAGCCACGCCTATTTAAGTAAACTTAGATAAATTTTAACATTTGTTTCATTTATGGTGTAACTATCCTTGCTTTGGAAAATCAGTAATCTAGAATGGCTTTGGAACCAAAGATTTCGGAAAATCGATGACGTACCCGTATTTGGAATGAAAGAAAGCAAGATGAGAAAGAAAAGGCGAAAGATCGATAAACGACAATCAAACACCAAATGGTTTCTATTTAAGAATAAAACATTAGAATAAATCTAAGAATAAATTTTCAGCACTGGTCAGTTCATTAGCTCAGCTATTGTGGTTTGGTAGAGTAAAATTAATGTACATTAAGTGCATGTTCTAAATTATGGTGGTTTCCAGTTTAATGTCATTTAAACATCGTTCTCTCGGAATTTATTTGTTCTCAGTTACTTTGGAAATCGATATTGTCAGGCTATTCAGATCTTGTTTCTCTGATGGTTATCTCGTACTCTACACTGTAACTGTACTGTACTCAAAGCTTTTTTTTTGTTTTATTTTTCTTAAATGTATTTTCTATTTAGTGTTTTTTTTTCCTTCTTCAGTGGCGGCGATTTCTTTTGTATTTGTTTAATTCTCTGATCACATGACAGTCAATGACATTTTGAACTAAGCACAGGACGGTCATTGCGTATAGACGAGTTACTAACACATAGCAGCTTCGTAGGGCTTACAAAAAGTAAAAGAAAAAAGCAATGAACAAAGAACAAAATGAATCAATTAATAAAAATAAAATAAAACTCTAGCCACCCAAAATGCTACTTAAATATCCACTTGAAGCACATTGTGATATATCTCTTTGTTTTCCAACCGGATAAATTTAAGACTAACTAAACGGATCTCCGTCGGTTTCAATGGTGAGCATTTAGCTGTTTGATCAAATGAACTGCCTTCTTGTTGAAATAACACGTCAGTGGCTGAGTATTCCACAGAAGCGTAAACTTTTAGTGGAATTCGCAGGCTGTAAGACAGAGTTGGACTTACGAATTACAGGTGTGATCTATCTGGTTCGCTTCCGAACAGTTTCTGTCCAGCAGTGGCAAAACTATATTATGTGCCGCCTAGAGCAGCCCTTGAGTTTGCTCTCTTGTAAAAGGCAAGGGAGATAATTCCGAAATTTAAATTGATAAAAACTCAAATGGGGTTGGTGCATGGAGTGTGAGTACGGGATTTGATAAGTTTGATGACAACTCTAGACATGTTTCACTTTTATAAGGCCTCTTCAGCATAATTTGTATTTGAGGAAACATTCATTGATCAAGTAATTTAAATTAATGATATGAGAAAATTTTCCCGGGACGCCTTCTGCATGAAAAATATAATGTTGTGACCCACCACATATTTTTATCTTTTATCGTTTACGTGTTTTGGTCATTCGATTGCAGCCACGCTGGAGCACGACCTCGAAAGATTTAGTCGAACAAATCGACCCAGTATTAATTTCTTATAGTCTGATACTTATTCTATGTCTTATTTGCCGAACCACTAGGTTACAAGAGCATAAAAAAGAAAAAAACCGGTTGTCGAGCGATTGTGGTCACGCACACACACATTTATTTACAAGCAGTTAAAAATATGTCTGGTCATAGAGTAACCAATGGTTTGACATCCATAAAGCGCTAGGTCTTATAGACGGCTGGTCTTTGAAAAGGGACATGCATCTGCCATTGAGTCTGACGAGCCTTCTATAAGGCTTAGCGCTTTATGGATGCGAAACCATTGGTCACTCTGTGACCGGACATATTTTTAACTGCTTTATTCTTTAGAGTATGCTTCTTTATATATGTGTGTGTGTGTGTGTGTGTGTGTGTGTGTGTGTGTGTGTGTGTGTGTGTGTGTGTGCGTGTGTGCGTGTGTGTGTGTGTGTGCGTGTGTAAAATACAGAGTACATTTAAACACATTAAGAGGTATCCATCATGGATTGGCCAAAGAGAAAAGCGTTTGTCCTCAGCCCCTTCAATCCCGTCCACCATACAACCTTTTTCACCATGGCCACCAGGCATATAAACACAGCCTTTCCTTCCCGGTTAAAGAAAAGCGGCGAGGCGATCTTCACGATGGATTCAATTGACAGCCGGATCTACTCACACGCGACAGCAGGCGTTCGACATAAACCCACAGGTTAGTAATGCTCGGGCACAGGCCGAGTGCATGTAGGACCGTCTCGTCGTCCTGCTCGGCTGATGGCACTTCCGTGCCTGTAAAGTTTATCTCGTACAGACAAAGCTCCCCGATAGCACTGCCAGACCAGAGATTTTTGGAAATTACCCATCGGTCCCGGGCCGAAAGTTCTCTGGGAGAGAGCGGCTAGCTGATCTTCTTCGACACTTAAGGTCTCCCCAAAACGTCGTCGCACTTTTCATCCACCAAACCATTTATAAAAAAACTAAAGTGGACGTTCCACATATTGCACTGTCCGATTGGCTGAGGGCTGTGAGCGCTTTAACCCTTTAGCATTTAAGCCGGCCATATCCGGCCAAAAATATTCTACCTGTTTTATGTTCAAACTAGCCCTATCTGGTCTCTCACACCAACCCTACAATATCGTTTTAAAAATTAACAGCTACCTCATCAAAATCTCATAGCTACAAGATAATGCATGATTAGTTTAAAATAATGTGGATGAAGAAGCATTAATTTTGGCAGAATAATGCGAATACTAAAAGGTTAAGACATTCCACTTTCCAAATGCTCCTCCCTCGGTTTCTGTTTTACCCAGGACTGCAGTTCCGTTTAAGAAATTAACTGTGGAAATGTGTCAGGCGAACGGTGACCACACCTGTTCACCTGCAAGGAAGCACTGGAGATGTCGTAGCCTCAGCGCATGTCTGCGCATCATCAACCACGGTATGCTCAGGCCACCACCTAGCGGGTATTGACAGCAGACAGACCGCTGACTATTGGGACGTGTCCCTTTCACAAGCAGCGGAGGAGTATACGCTCCAGCGTAATCAGACGGTGGCTCGGACAAGGCACGACGGTCAAGTGATAGTAGATGACGGGCACGATATACGCGTTAACCACCTCTGCCTGACCTTTCAGGGGTAGCTTTCTCTCGGCCCATTTCTATGTGAGAGTAGTCATCCTGCTCTTTACGTCATCTCAGTTTTTGTCCATCTGGAGGTCCGGACCGAACCAATCCCGAGCAATTTAACCGGTCCATCCGTCCAGCGCCCAACGACACAGTTGGACGGCATAGACTTGCTTCTCCGGGTGCCAAGCTGCAAGTCCACTGATTTTTCCTGGTTTAATCGTCGCTCCTGAAACCACTTCATAGTCTCTAAGAGCGGTGCCGATAGTTTCTATTGTCCCGGTCAACGCCCTCTTAACTAGTTCTCTAATCCGGTCGCTGAAATCTTTACGTGCCGGTAATGACGCGTTCAGCTTCCAGTAACCGGGTCCCTGACTATGAAGCCTAAGTAAACTGTTACAGATCACGAAACTGTGGTCTGTGTAGTCGACTACTTTAAACTGTGGACAACCTATGCTATCCTTATCTGCTACTTTACAGAATACCCTATCTAGATACGATCTGGATGACCCAATGCGGTTTGACCAGATCCACACTGGCACATCCGGGAAATCCAGTCGATACTTGTTGGAATCGTCTGAGCAGGTTTACGAGGCTTTTGCACCATACTTTCCTTTCTGCTAAACCTACACAGTCCCACCTTACATCTAAAACTCCATCCCAATCTAACACTAAAGAGCGGGTCGTTCCCACGAAGGCTTCCAGATGTTTGAAAAGATCTGGTCGTCCTGCCCCTGTCGGGGAATAGACGGCAACTAACCTAAGTATGTCACTTGCTGCCTGTCACGTCCAGGACCACCGATTTACTTTCCGGATCCAGGTAGATCAACTTTATTGCAAGATCCAGATTTTTCTGAACCATCACAGCAACTCCACTTCTCGCTCCCGGATGACTTGATGCGTACACCTCATAGTCACCAAAAATATGTCGGAAGTCCCGTGGGTCAGAGATTCTGGTTTTACTAATGGCCACCACGTCGACATTCAGTGCTCTGAGGTCGTTGAGCAGGTGACCCCGCTTCCAAGGCGACCCCAGCCCACGTACATTCACGCTACCTATTCTGTACACGGCCATGTTGTCGGAAAAAGGAAATAAAATAAAAAAGAAAACTTATTTGGTTTTGTTTGGAGAGGCATATTGCCCGCCCCAACTGTTGGCTTGGAGTGTTTCCAACAGTAGATCACCAAGAATTCTCTTGGTGACATTCCCTCGAAAATCTTCGATTTCCTGAGGGAATCGGGCTTTTAAGTGTGTGTATGTGTTTTATGTCTGAATGATTTGTATGTGTGCAGGTAGGGAGATTATGTTTGTGTGTGCCATTATGTACTTCATTAATTTATTGTTTTTTGTGCTTATTGCCATGTAGTTTGCAATGTTAGTCTCTTTAATGTGTTTGTTGTTGTTGCTGTGGTTGTGGTTGTTTTGTTTGCGTGCATGGGATGGCCAGTGTGATATTTTGCTACTGCCTCTGCCACTTCCCCTTCCCAAGCTTCCTGTCATACTGTAACATCTCTTATCCTTCACTCACCCTAGGACGCTGAGTGTGTCTCAGCAAGTGACTGTAACAAACATGCAGATTAAAAGTAAAATAATAATAATAATAATAATAATAATAATAATAATAATAATAACAATCCTTTCTGCTTAAGGCACAAGGCCTGAAATTTTGATGGGATGGGGCTTGTCGATTACATCGACCCCAGTGTTTCACTGGTACATAATTTATCGACCTCGAAAGGATGGAAGGCAAATTCAACCTTAGCTGAATTTGAACTCAGAACGTTAAATTCCGGTTGAGATACTGCAAAACAATAATAATGAAGATGGTTTCTTTATTAGACACCATGGCTCACTGTAAAACGAGGATATTACAAGTATAGAGTTACAGAAAATAGAGAGTGAGATTTTATGTGTAAACAAAATGATATAGAACAACAAAAAACAATAAAGAAAAATACAAAAGCTCTCAGGTAACAATAAAATTTTAACAAAGAAAATTCCCCAGGTGGGATTGCGTAATACAACTAGCGTGAATGATATTTGTCAGTTGATGTATGAAATTCGTTCATTCTTTGTTGATTGTGTAATTAATGATTTTTTCCCCCCTTTTGTTCGTGTTAGGTGCGGTATTCTGGCTGAAGGTATGTGTGAATTAGGTTGCGCTTAGATTCATAATGTTGGTGGCGCACGTGGCAGTGATAGAGGTGATGGGGTGATGATAATGATGATGATGATGATGATGATGATGATGATGTTAATAGTACCGTTGGAGGTGACGTTGGAGTAATATTGCTCAAAAGTATTTTCCCCTTCGTTCGAATCTCCCAGTTTTTTTGGGGTTTTTTGCATAGTGTTTTTTTTAATTTATTCTCTTGAGAAGCTTTTGCCATTTTGTGTATCTCTCGTCATATTTGTCACACAGTATGTGTGAGTTATCTGTGGTGGGGAGGAGCATGTCTTGTGGGGTATGTACGTTTGTTCTGTTTTTTTTTTTTGCTTTGGTAATATCTTCTTCTTTTTCTTCTTCTTCTTCTTCTTCTTCTTCTTCTTCTTCTTCTTCTTCTTCTTCCAATCAGGACTCATGCCATTTGCCACAAAGAATAATTTCTAATTCGAGCCTGCTATAAGCAACTAAGAATACGTGTGGCAACTTGAAGATCCACCCACCACACGCAATAGACTGGCGGTTGCATGGGCGCGAAAGCTACGTTGTTATCCTCATTCCGTAAACGGTGGCTTTTTAACAGATGGAGAGCTCATCCTGGGGTACAGAGGATTCGCAATCTAGACTAGGGTCTGAAAGTTTACCACACCATAGTGGGTTACACCATGGGTCCTCTGCTTTGTGGCAGAAGTAGAAAGAAAGAGTGAGATAAAGTTGTTGTGAAAGAGTACAGCGGGGTTCACCACTAACCCCCACCGGAGTCTCGTGGAGTTTAGGTGTTTTTGCTCAATAAGCACTCATAATGCCCGGTCTGGGAATCGAAACCGCGTTCTTACGACCGCGAGTCCGCTGCCCTAACCACTGGGCCATTGATGTTGCTGCTGTCGGTGATGTGGTAGCTCTTGGCGATAGCGTTTCTTTTTGTTATTTTTGTTGCTGTTGCTTTCATTGTTGCTGTTGTTGCAGTAGGAGCTGCTTCCATTCTTGCAGCTGGAGCTGCAACCACTGTTGCTGCGGTTGCACACTTTTGCATGCGTTGGCTTTGTTGCTGGTGTTGAAGTTGTTGTTGTTGTCGTTGCCACCGTTGATATGATGTTGGTTGTAGTGGAGCGTTTCTTCCAGCTGTCACTTTTTGAAGAACGCTTTAGGTGATTAGTGTTTCCACAACAGTGGCATCGAGACATTCTACGCTTCACTATCACCTTTAGTCGTTAGCGTTTTGGAATCTTTGTTACGTGAGGGATCCTGTCCAGTGTCCCGGTTTTCACCTGAATCATACTCCAATTCAACACATTTCACAACACACTAAAAGTCTATTTCTGCTAGTATTTTCGCAATTTTTATCTCAGTCATTCTAGACTGAGAGAAAGTTGTGGTGAAAGAGTACAGCGGGGTTCTCAGGTAAATTGGTATCAGTGTAAATTCTTCATTTCTACGTGAGGTGGGATGGTAGAAGTGCTTCTGGGCTAGGGTTTACAAGTGAAAATTCACTCTTTTACAATTATATCGACTGGTGAGTGTGACGTAAAGCCGGAAGAAATGCCACGATGCATTTTGTCTGGCATGCTAACGATTCTGAGCGTGTAAATGTTTCGGATAGAAAAAGTCGAAGATTGCCCGTGAGAGGCCTTCGACTTTTTCTATCGAGAAGGGTTTTTTTAGCCTTATATTTACACGCTATTGAATATATATATATATAATGAAATTATTGTATACAGTGCTCAGGTGCACCACAACTTGTCAGAAAGTGCATATAAAGTACATGCAGCAGTGTAGAAATGTCTGGAAAGTGAACATGCTTGTGTGTGTATGGAGGGGAGAAAATCAAGTGTAGTGTTGGCGAATCTCAGGAAACATGGAAGTTTTGAAGGATGCAGTGCTCCGACAACTAACAACCGATGCCGGCAGTTTGTTCCACGCTTCAGCAACTCTCAGCGTGAAAAAATGTTTCCTGAAGTCATGGCCTTTCACATGTCGAAGTAACACCACTGGCTCATATACTGAAGCAAAGAATTTCAGACGCTTATTTCGTTTCATAAATAATTTCCTTTTATGTCGGGATGTTTACATACAAAATGCTGGTGTTGCTAAAATGCAGAAAACATCTTTGAACAGAGTAAACTTAGTGTATTGAACATGCACATACACAAAATACAGTGCAACTGTTATGGATCAAACATGGCGTATCATGAAATATGCTAGTCGCAGGCGAAAAGGTAACTGTTCTATTGTTGTAGTGGAAACAAAACAATAGTTATATAATTAGAAGCGCCTTCAAGTGGACTAACCAATTGTTCCAAAATTGCTGGGAACAAATTATAGTTTAAGAGTGATAATCCGAATTTGCTCCATGATCCCAATCAAAGGAAATCACCCATCTTAAGTTAGGATTTCTTTTTTTGTCATTGCTACAAATATATTTCAAAGTACCCAACTTACACTGATGCTTACACTGATGCTGAGCAGAAGAATCTTAGAACATCAACTGTCAGGATCACCAAGCTCTATCAGGAGAGTAACTGCAAAGCATCTACAGGGGTAGCATCCATGGTTGTGTAATCAGCAAATGAAAGATTTATTCTGACCCAATCACCCAATTCAAATTAATAGAATTGAATGGTAACAGAAAATCATGGGAACATGTGAAAGCAGTGCGAACGGATGCTGATAATATATAACTTCTCTGCTTCGAGATCCAATGTTCTAAAAAAATTATTTATTTCAAGTTCTCTCGAAAGTTTCTAGAATTTTTTTGATGGCAACATAATCAATGAGTTTTTCTTCTTCCTAAAATGCTTTTTCAAATAACTGATGTCAGAATTACTTCTCGCATTTTTGCAAGCCTGTTTTAATAAATTTACAACATCGTTTGGTTTGTGAATTGTCACTCAGTCCTTTGGATAAATTTTCCATGACTTTCACAAAAATACGATGGCTTAATATTAAATTTGTGAGGCCAGTTACATTCTACGGTTGACTGATGCGTTTCTGGTGTATTACTCAACTTTATTTAAGTCATCTCGAAAGGATATTAAAAAGAAAAAAATTAGTTTTTTAAAAAAAAATCAATTGAGCAAAAGTTATTTTAAAATTTCGGAATTTCAGTGGAGATAACTCTTACATTGAAGTGAGGAAAAGTTACTTCCCTTGTAATTTCTGACACCTGTTGTCTAGTAACTTGGGTCAACAAAAGCGCCAAATACTTGACTGATGAACTGGCTAAAAATAGAAGCTACAGTTTTCTCAGATCATTTTCTACCATTTTCAAAAAGGAAGGGAACTTTTAGTTAAGGTAGTCCTATACTCCGATCTTATTACATTTCTTCCAACAACCTGAAGTTTTTCAAATGTTCACCTGATTATCCTTTTCAAAAAATGTAATTTTGCTTGATAATAACAAAAATTGTTATTCCAACCCCCCACCGATACCACAGAGACTAAAAGTTACAAGCATTTAAAATTATGTAATTTTGGGCAATTGTAAATCTTCGTTGTTGACGTATCGTCTGCGTTGATCTCCATAGCAATGGAGATCAGCACACACGAAATCTTTACGTGGATTCCCAGCCTGCTACAAATAGCAACCAAAGCTTCCTTAAACTACCTATAACATCTAAAAAACAAACAGGACGAAACATTTTGACACAATACCGTTTATTTCCTCGCTTGTGGCAGGCCCAAGTTATTTCCATTTCTTGAGTGGTTTTCATAACATTTAAATTAAAGTCAATCTCCACGGATGTATTTTTATCGAAATCATATAGAAATGGTTACTGCCTTTTTCTGTTCTCCATCACCAAACTTTGTTTACAGTGTTATCATAAGAGAAAAGAAAGTACATTTGATATCGATCTGTTGTGCTCAATTCGTGTTTTGAGTGTCATGAATTCAATAAAAGATTACATTCGTGAGGACTGACTTTATTAATTTCTAGAAAAAAAAAAAAAAATGAGGGCGATTTTCCGGCATCAACACGCAAAACTATACATCAGAAGTATATTTTTTGATAATAATCTGTTAAGAATTTTTAAAAACATCAAATGATTGAAAGAAATTTATTAAGTTCCCTACACTCACCTAAGCCTAAAAAAGACAACAAAGTCACAACTGGGATCAACATAGGACCCAAAAAATAACAATACATAGATAGTCATTTGTGATGAAGCTGTAATGTCCCAGTATTTGCCATTAATACCATAATATTTTCTACTCTAGGCACAAGGCCCGAAATTTTGGGAGAGGGGCCAGTCGATTAGATCGACCTCAGTACACAACTGGTACTTAATTTATCGACTCTGCAAGGATGAAAGGCAGAATTTGAACTCAGAACATAAAGACAGACGAAATACCTATTTCTATTTCTTTACTACCCACAAGGGGCTAAACATAGAGGGGACAAACAAGGACAGACAAACGGATTAAGTCGATTACATCGACGCCAATGCGTAACTGGTACTTAATTTATCAACCCCGAAAGGATGAATGGCATTGATCTCTTGTAAGACCATGCTTTCCTGTTTCCCAAACTACATACTTATGTATGTATGTACGTATGAATGTGTGTAATTTCATCTATCAAATCCACTCACAAAGATTTCGTTGGCTATAATAAAAGACACTTGAGCAAGGTTCCACACAAAGTCGACCTCGGCGGAATTTGAAATCAGAACGTAATGGCAGACAAAATGCGGCTACGCATTTCACCCGGCGTGCTAACGTTTCTGCCAGCTCGCCGCCTTGCCATTAATATCATGGTGTTAGACATGTTAGTGACATAGTTTGATAGCAGTGTCATTGTTTTATAACGTGTGTTTATGTGTGTATATGTATCAACAAATGTGTGCGCGTATAGGTACAGACATGATGTGTGGTAAGAAGTTCGTTTCCCAACCACACGGTTCTTGGTTCAATCCCAATGTGTGGAACCTTGCTCAAGTGTCTTTTATTATAGCCAACGAAATCTTTGTGAGTGGATTTGATAGATGAAATTACACACATTCATACGTACATACATACATAAGTATGTAGTTTGGGAAACAGGAAAGCATGGTCTTACAAGAGATCAATGCCATTCATTTTTGGGGGGTTTGGACAAGATTCTCTTGGCACTTTAGATCTCTTTTTTCTGTTTTTATGTCTGAAGAGCTGCATCTCACCTATGAGTGAACTACTTAAAATCTTGGGATATTGAGTTTTCGTTGCATATAGGATATGGAAGGACACTTAATTATTTCTGAAGAGTCATGAATAAAGGAGGTAACCTACCAGACATAATCAAAATAAAACCAGGGGCACTCTGACCAATTTATTTCTTATTATGATCTAAAATGCTATAGAACTTGAAAGTGGAGGAATTGTATATAAGCTATACATATAAGCTGTATATGAGCTGTATATATATATATGGTTGTATATAAACTCAAGCACAGTTGTCTTTGTATATAAGCTGTTGTATATAAGCTGTATATATATCTGGTTGTATATAAGCTCAAGCACAGTTCTCTGGTAAGAAGTTGGCTTTCCAACTACTTGGTTTTGGTTCAGTCCCACTGCATGGCACTTGGGCAAACGTCTTCCACAATAACTCCTAGCTGACTAATGCCTTGTAAGTGGGTTTCATAAACAGTAATTATGAAAAGCTCATCAAACATATATATGTTAAATAAAATAAGGTAACAAGGCCAAGGCAATGTGATATTTCTAGGACATTTATAAAGAGAAAGGTGGTTTTACAGCTGTTTCAGGGAAACAAATGACATCCAATCATAGAAGATGAGTTAAAAGAGTTTCAATAGAAGGAATTAGTAGAGTTCATTTTATAAGAAGCTATTTTGGAAAGGAAGAGATATACAAGAAATTAGATCTAATGCATGAAGTATAAAGGGAAATATGAAAATAAAAATACATGTTGGATGTTAAAGTTGCTGTTCCATTATCCAAGGAATGTGCTGTGTAGAATGGGTAAAGAGGCTTCTTGTCTATGGTGTATAAATTCCAATAAGAATTCATATGTTGTTATTTCAAATGGATAGTGTGCAGCTATTAATTCCATGTACTGTTCATTTGAAAGGATCTTGTAGTGTAAATTAATTTTGAGAATATACTGGTAGGGAGAAGGGTTTTTTTGGCTTTAGAGTTTGATGAGACGTCTGTGAGGTTAAGGCTTTGTGGATGCAGAACCATTGGTCACTCTATGACTCGACATAAACTTAATTACTTTTAATATATATATATATATATATATATATGTATATATGTATATATATTTATAGTCACCATGATTGATCACTAAATTCACAAGTGTTTTTTATTCTCTCTCTTTTTATTCTCTGTCTGTTTATTTCCTCATATTCCTTATATATATATATATATATATATATATATATATATATATATATATATACCGGAGTAAACACATAAATGTGAAACAAGGTGGAAAAAAGAGTACTCAAATACCAGTGGTAGAGTAATATGCTTTATTTTAAGCAGCAGAAAATTCAACAAAATCTGTTACTCTGAGTTTCTCGTTGCCGTTGCTAGCAAAAACTGTCTGATGAACGGCAACGAGGAACTCAGAGTAACAGATTTTGTTGAATTTTCTGCTGCTTAAAATAAAGTATATATATATATATATATATATATATATATATATACATATGTATTATTTATTTACCTTGAAATACATAAGATGGTGAATTAATAATATTAAAATTTTCCAATGCTTTTTTTTTAATATACAATAACTTTGCAAATACTATTTCCATAATTCTCAATTTTAATATGTATTTTAACTAACATACAGCAACAACTGTGACTACACAGTGGATTATTATAATGGAATTAGCAGATGTGCTTCAAGAGGAAACAAGCTGGGATTTACCTTAACTACCTATATTATATATGCTGTGTTCTTGAGCAAGACACTTTATTTCACGTTGCTCCAGTTTACTCAACTGTAGAAATGAGTTGCAATGTCACTGGTGCCAAGCTGTATTGCCTTTACCTTTTCCTTAGATAACATTGGTGGCATGGCGAGAGAAGGCTGGTGCGCATGGGTGACTGTTGGTCTTCCATAATAACCTTGCCTGGACTTGTGCCTCAGAGGGGAACTTTCTGGTGCAATCTCATGGTCATTCATTACCAAAGAGACCTTTACCCTTTACCCTTTATGTGTATGTGTGTGTGTGGGGGGGGTACTCTCTCCTAGCCTTGATTTCAAGTGGTAGTAGTAAAGCGAATGTCACCATCATGGAAGTGGTGTCCTTTGTTTAGTATTCTGTGAAAGCACGTCTGGTTGTGGGGAAAATATTACCTAACATAGGAACAGATGAAAGCAGGCAACAGGAAGGGCATCCAGCTAGAGAAAATCCACCTCAGCAAATTCCATCTGACCTATGCAAGCATGGAGAAACAGATACTAAAATGATGATGATGATGATGATGTGGTGCACCTGAGTACTGTATGCAATAATTTCATTATTATTATTAGATGCTGGTGGCACGTAAAAAGCACCAACCGATCGTGGAAGTTGCCAGCCTCCCCTGGCACCTGTGCTGGTGGCACGTAAAAAGCACCCACTACACTCACGGAGTGGTTGGCGTTAGGAAGGGCATCCAGCTGTAGAAACACTGCCAGATCAGGCTGGAGTCTGGTGCAGCCTCCTGGCTTCCAGACACCGGTCGAACCGTCCAGCCCATGCTAGCATGGAAAATGGACGTTAAATGATGATGATATGTAGCATTTTGAAATCGCTCCCCAAAATTCAAATCATTGTATTAGTCTCACCTTGTTTGAACAATATTAGAAGTCATGTCTACACAAATGTAGTGGCTTTCACTCTTTTCCAGACTGAGTAATAATTACAAGCCTTGTCTCTATCATGTAGTGGTTTACATGATAGCAGCATCAGGATATCGACATCAGATATGATTAATATCAGAGAACATCCATCTCCCTTTTCAAATTTTAATAGTCATGTTCATATGTACACAAATGCAGATATCAATATATGTGCATGTGTATATACATACATACATACATACATACATACACACACATACATACATACATACATACATACATACATACGTACATACATACGTACATACATACATACATATACACACACACACACATACATGTATGTATATGTATATAAAAATATATGTATGAACACACAGGTGCATATATATATGTAGATATGCAAATATGCTCTCACACATACCTTACAAATATATAAATACACACTTTCACACACACACATGAAGTAAATATGCATATATATGAATGTATATATATATATATATAAATACATACATACCTCCTCCTCCTCGTCCTCATCATCATCATTATCATGTAACATGTTTTCCATGTTAACATGCACACACATATATTTGTAAATATGTATAACGTATATGTATGCATGTGCATATATATATATATACACATGCGCATGCACGCATACACATACACACATACACATGTGTATGCATTCACACACACACACACAATCACACATACACAAACACACACACACACACTTACATACACATCATTCTCATATCAGTATACAGAAAATCTATTGACATAGTAAATATGCTTGCCAAGTTTCTCATTAATCTTGGCATGGTTTATAGAGAAATCAAAGGTTGTGCATGTAAAATAACTTCAGATTTTTCTAAAGCTGCATAGGACTCCTTATTAGAACTTAAATCTTGTGCATGTATGAAGTGCAGGCATGGCAGTGTGATAAGAAGCCTTGCTTCTCAACCCTATGGTTGTGAGTTCAGTCCCACTGCATGGCACCTTGGGCAAGTGTCTTCTACTATAGCCTTGGATTGACCAAAGCCTTGTGAATGGATTTGGTAGATGGAAACTGAAAAAAGCTTCTTTTAGTTTTCGTATTTTCCAGTGGTGTTCTCTATCTATTATTTTAACTTCATCCCACAGGGGGAGGTGGTTCAAAATTTCCCCAAGACACCTGAAGAAGGCTGGAAGGTATATCAGCCGAAACGTTGTGTTAACAACAAACAAGATGAGGACAAATATCCGTTGAATGTAAATAATGTAAATAATAATTATTATTATCACTTTTACTATTATTATTATTATTATTATTATTATGATTATCATTATTATTATTATTATTATTATTGTTATTGTTATTAAAATGTGGAGATCTGGCGGAATCATTAGCACACCAGAAAAAATTGCTTAACAGCATTTTTTCTGCTTTTATGTGCTGAGTTTAAATTCTGCCAAGGTTGATTTTGCCTTTTATTCTCTCGGGGTCAATGAAATAAACACTGGTTGAGGCCTAGCAGGTGGTGTGGTATGGTGTGTGGTGTGTGTATATATGTGTGGTGGGGTGTATCATCAGACCTAGTGTCTATAGTAGAAAGAATTATTAATATCATTATTATTATTATTATTGTTATTATTATTATTACCACCACCACCACCACCACCACCACCATCATCATCGTCGTCGTGATATTAAGTGGTGAACTGGCAGAATCATTAGCATGCTTAACAGCATTTTTGTCTGTTTTCACATTCTGAGTTCAAATCCTGCTGAGGGGTCAACTTTACCTTTCATCCTTTTGTGGTTGATAAAACAAGTACCAATTGAATATTGGGGTTGATGTAATCAACTCATCCCCTCCCCCAAAACTGCTGCCTTGTGGCAAAATTTGAAATCCTTATTATTATTATTATTATTGTTATTGTTATTACGATATTAAGCAGTGAACTGACACAATCGTTAGCGTGCTGGGCGAAATGTTTAACAGCACTTCGTCTGTTTTCACATTCGAGTTCAAATTCTGCCGAGGTCAACTTTATCTTTTATCCTTCTGGGGTCAATGAAATAAGTACCAGTCAAGCACTGGGCTCAATGTAATCAACTTATCCCCCTCCCACAAAATTGCAGGCTTTGTGCCAAAATTTGAAATCATCATCATTGCTCTTGTTGTTGTTGTTGTTATTTCTATTTTTATCCAGGATTTCATTGGTAGAGGGCTGTCTGCAGTGAAATATAACACTATAAACCCCATGTGCCAAACTAATTATCCATAAACCACCAAACTGTAAATAAAGTCAGATCGTAATTGATATCTTTGGAGGAAATTACTTGTATCAGATTATGAAGATCAATACGTAAGTATTACAAATGTCATTAGATGGTTTACATTACAAAACAGCAGCAAGAGAAAAATCAAGATCTCTGATAAGAAATTAAGCTAGCTTCTTGTTTTTGCAAAAATTTAACCACAGGCATGGCTGTGTGATTTAGAAGCTGGCTTTGCAATTATGTGGTTTCAGGTTTTGTTCCTCTGTGCAGTAACTTGGGTAACTGTTTTCTGCTATGGCCCTGGGCTGACCAATACTTTGTGAGTGAATTTGGTAGATAGAAACTGTGTTCAAGCTCACTCTGTGTGTGTGTATGTATATATGATATATATATATATATATATATATGTATCATCATATATATACATATATATATACATATATATATATACACATACACATATCATATATATATATATATATATACGCACATACATACACATACATATATACATACATATATATATATATACACACATATACATTTACATATACACATACATACATACATACATACATACATACATACATACATACATACACACACACACACATATATATATATACATGTGTGTGTGTGTGTATATATACATATATATATATACAGGGTGCAATGAGTAAACTGTTGTCTAAATTGCACAAAAATGAAAATGACACTAACATCTCATTTTAACAGATATATTTACCAAAATTAACATACAAATGTCTTGAAATACTAAAGAGTAAATTTACTCAATAAAATCACCATTGGCTTCAGCAACGTCCTCCAGACAACTTCGGAATCTCCTGCAACTCTTCTGGACTGTCTCCTTGCTTAAGTTGGTAAATGCTGCCATAATCCTTGCCTTCAGTTCATCTTCGGTGTTACAAGGAGTTTTGTTGGTCTCTTGGTCAGCTGCACCCCACACATAATAATCAAGGGGTTTGCCATATGGGGGGGGGTTATGTGGCCAGATGTTAGGGGTGATGTCGTTGCAGAAATTGTCTGACAGCCATGATTGGATTCTCCTGCTTGTTTGGTATGGTGGAGTATCTTGTTGCCAGACATAGCGTCCTCCAGCAGCCACCCTCTTGACCCAGGGCATCACTACCTCCTCCAGGCACTTGATGTAGGCTTCTGTGTTGAGTCTGAGGCCATGTGGGAAGATAAATGGAATCATAACGTTGCCATCACTAGTGATCACTCCTAACACCATGATGTTGACTGGACGTTTGATTTTTAGCACTCTTGGTACATGTCCTCAGATTGCACTGTCCTCTGAAATTTTCGTATTGGAGCCTCCGGTGCAAATGCCAAGCAGTACAGCATGTCATTTCCAAATTTCTGACAGAGTGAATTGCGTCATGGTGCTGTTATACTTACAGACAGTGCCAAAATGACCCTATTATACTGAGTAGACAACAAAATCAAAAACAAACAATGCACATGAATGAAATTAAAAATATAAAATGGCGACAATGTACCCATCACACCCTGTATATACATGTGTGTGTGTATGTGTGTGTGTGAGTGTATCTTCATCATCATCATCATCATCATAATTTAATGTCTGTTTTCCATGCTGATGGTTTAGGGAGCAATTTGGAGTAATGGTTGATCAGAGCTTGTGGAGTGTGAGGGAGACAAATATGTGCCTATATTGCAGAAAGGACTCCTTCCAATCTTCTCCAATGGTGAAATAATTAAAGAAGACTCTTTATTTATGGATGTTGGGGCTCCTTGTCACACGACTAAAATGACCCAAGATTTGTTGGATGAGAATGGCATTAAAAAGCTTCCATTGCCAAGCCAGTTACCAGATTTGAACCCTATTAGACACCTTTAGGACATAATGAACAGGACAGTTCATAAAAAGAACAAGAAAGCATCTTGAAAGCCAGATCTTTTGCGATTACTGCATGAAACTTGGCAAGAAATTCCGCAAGAGAATATTTCTCATCTGATTAGTAACATACCTAATAGGGTCCTTGCATTGAAGAATGCAGAGGGCATGTCCACTAAATATTAAATATTCACATTATAACAATTAATAAATAATTTGAATGTATAATTTCAGATTTAAATAAATCTTAATGATTATAAGGGTGTCTGTTTACTTCTGTCATGCCTGCACGTATGTGTGTGTGTGTATATATATATATATATATATCTATATATATATATATATATATATATATATATATATATATACATACATACATGTATATATACATAACATGGAGACAATGTAAATTAAAATATTTGCCAGTATTGAAAACAAATCTGCATTTTATAAAAGGTAGAACTACATTTCCCCTGAATCTATTAAATAATATAAAAATATAAAATCTTGAAAATATGTTGTTTTTGCTCTCTTCTTAGAATCTAAAAGACAAATATTTACCAAAACTTGATGTCACTCTATATATTTATGCAAACAGCTTTTCTTTAGACTTTTCTTTCTTTCTTTCTTCCTTCGTTCCTTCGTTCCTTCATTCCTTTCTTTCTCTCTCTCTCATTCTCTTTCTCCCTTTCTATTTCCTTTTCTTTCTTCTTTCTTTCTTTGTTTCTCTCTCTCTCTCTTTTCCTTCTCACACTATTTTTCGTCACCCTTTTTCTCTCATTTTTTTTCTCTTTTCTTTCTCTTCCTTCCTTCGTTCCTTCATTCCTCCCTCCCTCCCTCCCTCCTCGCCCCTCTCTTAAGTTGAAGTATTAGCTTTTCACTCATTAATTTCCAAGCCATTCATAAATATAAAATCTCTCAGTTCACTGTTATAACCTTCCATTTTAACAAGAAAAAAGAAAAATGTCAGACCATTAAAAACATAATTTAAAATTAAAGGCTTTATCTATTTATTTATTTATTCATTTAATGACTTAGACATTAAAAACAAATTAGGTAATTTCAAGGTAAAAAAAGAAAAAGAAGAAATACTAATTGAAGAATAAAATATATAAAACTGAAATGATAAAGAGTTGAGAATAATAAATGAGAAAGAGAAATTTGGTAAAAAAAAAAATACTCGTATTGAAAAAAATTAAATATTATAGACGCAAGCTTGGCTATGTGGTAAGAAGCTTGCTTCCCAACCACATGGTTCCAGGTTATGTAACCATTGTTCTTCCTTTAAATTAAGACATAGGGCTGGCAGGACGTCTCTAGCCATGAAGATTTGGGAGCTCAAGGACGACAGTGTTAAATTAAATTAGAATTTTGGATAATCATTAGGGTTGCTAAACCGTACTTAAAATAGGCGCAGGAGTGGCTGTGTGGTATGTAGCTTGCTAACCAAGCATATGGTTCCGGGTTCAGTCCCACTGTGTGGCACCTTGGGCAAGTGCCTTCTGCTATAGCCCCGGGCCGACCAATGCCTTGTGAGTGGATTTGGTAGACAGAAACTGAAAGAAGCCTGTCGTATATATGTATATATATATATATATATATATGTATGTGTGTGTGTGTTTGTGTGTCTGTGTTTGTCCCCCTAGCATTGCTTGACAACTGATGCTGGTGTGTTTACGTCCCCGTACCTTAGTGGTTCGGCAAAAGAGACCGATAGAATAAGTACTGGGCTTACAAAGAATAAGTCCCATGGTCGATTTGCTCGACTAAAGGTGCTGCTCCAGCATGGCCGCAGTCCAATGACTGAAACAAGTAAAAGAGTAAAAGAGTAGATACAGGTGCCATGATGATGATGATGATAGGGCAATTCCAAGCAAAAGGAGATAAAAACTGATAAATTATGATAAAAATGTAATCAGGGCAGCAGTCTTGGATCCTGTCTAGAAGATGACAATTTCACTGTAAGGACAAAAGGTAGGTATCCAGTTCCAACCTAGAAAAAAAAAAAAAAAACTTACCATCTTGCAAAGATGTATTTTAAGGAAGAACTGGAATAAAACCACAGTTTGGCAGTGTTATTTTTTAGAAGATCATCCTGTTTGTCAGCAAAAATAATTTACTGAGGCCTTAGAATTTGTTGCATCACTTACGTTTTGGCATTTTAAATTTAGTCCACAAAATCCTGTCAAATAATTACTTTAACCCTTTAGCATTTAAACCGGCCATATCCGGCCAAAAGTATTCTGACTGTTTTATGTTCAAATTGGCCAGATTTAGTCTCTCACACCAATCCTACAACATCATTTTAAAAATTAACAGCTACCTCATCAAAATCTCATAGCTACAAAATAATGCATGATTAGTTCAAAACAATTTGGATAAAAAAGCATTAATTTTGGCAGAATAATGCGAACACTAAAGGGTTAAACCAATGGAACCATTATGATATGCTGTAAGGGTGGATTTTATTCTTATACACAGTACTTTATATTTTCAGTTATATGTACCTGGTTGTGCCCTGTTCATGGAAATTTCAGTCACATTATGATCAGTGATTCGCAGTATTACAGAGCTTCCACAGTTACCTGCAATGCATGTAAAATGTCTTGATTTAATTATGTAAGACATTATGCATGTAATGCAATAAGCTTCAAGAAATGTTATTTAGAACTTTGTGTTGAAGTGCAGCACATATTTTGAATACATAGAGTGTGTTTTTACCTTTCAATCAATTCCCAATGTTTCTGATTGATTAAAATAAAAATGTGGAAAACTAATTGGTATCCAAGTTTCAGTGTTGCGCCAGTTACACATTTCTTCAGCAAAAGAGACTGATAGAATACGTACTAGGCTTACAAAGAATAAGTCCTGGGATTGATTTCTTTGACTAAACCCTTTACGGTGGTGCTCCAGCATGGCCACAGTCAAATGACTGAAACAAGTAAAAGAATAAAGGAATAAAAGGATTCTTAATATGTGGACTGAATAGTAAATAGAACTGTTGTTGACAAGCTGATAATAAATTGAATGATTTTGATCAGAATTATGCTCAAGTAAGCTAAGCAACAATTATTACTATAATGGTTATATCACTAAAGCTAATGAGAAGATTTATGACCTAGTTGTTAAGTAACTAGGCACTCAGAGCATGATGGATTTTACCATTCAGGTTTCAGCTCTTTCAGAACTCTCTGAGGATGTGTTCAGTTGGATTATGCATACAGTGGTTGTAAGTTGTACATATGAGTTGCAATTATAGTGTGACATCATTAATCTATCACTGAATACAAAAACATATAACAAATGAAATACAGGAATATCAAGTTCACATATATATATATCTTCCTCTTTTTTCGCTTTTTACTTGTTTCAGTCATTTGACTGCAGCCATTCTGGAGCACCGCCTTTAGTCGAGCAAATCGACCCCGGGACTTATTCTTTGTAAGCCCAGTACTTATTCTATCAGTCTCTTTTGCCGAACCGCCAAGTAACGGGGACGTAAACACACCAGCATCAGTTGTCAAGCAATGCTAGAGGGACAAACACAGACACACATACACGTATATATACATATATACGACAGGCTTCTTTCAGTTTCCGTCTACCAAATCCACTCACAAGGCTTTAGTCGGCCCGAGGCTATAGCAGAAGACACTTGCCCAAGATGCCATGCAGTGGGACTGAACTTGGAACCATGTGGTTGGTTAGCAAGCTACTTACCACATCCCTTAAAAAAAGAAAACTTTCGAGCGAGGTCGTTGCCAGTGCTGCTGGACTGGCTCCTGTGCATGTAGCATGTAAAAAACACCATTTGAGCATGGCTGTTGCCAGTACTGCCTGACTGACCCTCTTGCCGGTGGCATGTAAAAGCACCCACTACACTCTCGGAGTGGTTGGTGTTAGGAAGGGCATCTAGCTGTAGAAACTCTGCCAGATCAGATTGGAGCCTGGTGCAGCCATCTGGTTCGCCAGTCCTCAGTCAAATCATCCAACCCATGCCAGCATGGAAAGCAGACGTTAAATGATGATGATGATGGTGATTATATATATGTATATATATATATATATTTAGAAATTAAGAGAGTCTTGAAAGCAGAAGAATAGCTGTGACGACAGCTTTATAAAGTCAGGGAAAAGGTGGCAGCTCCCTTCGTTCATTGATTTGCACACTTAGACTCCTTGCTGTCGTAGTGGCTTCATCTCCCTTCTGTCCTGACAATGTCTCATCATGTCTTTTGTCACATTCCTGTGAGGACCTCTGCTTGCCAGCATGCTGTGGAAGCTCACAGTCTTTTGCTGCCCTGTTGGCTGATGTCATCCTGGGAATGTTGTTGCTTATACTCATGCCTTCCACAATCAATCACTTGTTTGTCTTTTTCTGTTGATCACAGAAGGCTGGTTGAATGCTCTGTACCATTGAGCTAAGTGACCTCTGACACTCAGTAAAAGTTAAATGAAAACGGCAATGATAATTATGAATATCCAGTACTCTACGAGTAATGCCCCTATACTCCATTATATCATATCACACTTATTTTATGCAAAAATGCTTGTCATACTCTTTACTCTTTCACTTGTTTCAGCCATTTGACTGTGGCCATGCTGGAGCACCACCTTTAGTCGAGCAAATCGACCTCAGGACTTATTCTTTGTAAGCCTAGTACTTATTCTATCGGTCTCTTTTGCTGAACTGCTAAGTTACAGGGACGTAAACACACCACCATCAGTTGTCAAGCGATGTTGGGAGGACAAACACAGACACACAAACACACACACACACACATATATATATACACGACAGGCTTCTTTCAGTTTCCGTCTACCAAATCCACTCACAAAGCTTTGGTCAACCCAAGGCTATAGTAGAAGACATTTACCCAAGATGCCACACAGTGGGACTGAACCCAGAACCATGTGGTTCGTAAGCAAGCTTCTATATGTATAGATACGTTCTTCTGTTCAATATACAAAAAGATATAGTGTATACAGTGCCAACAAGCTAAACAAACTCCTATTTTGTAACCATCAGCATAGATGTAAAGCCCTGTTTTTATCATATAATATATGAGACATGTTTATAGAGCTTCACAGGTATGCATCTTCCGGTATGTGTATGAATTTGTGTATACAGAAATCCTCTGCATTATAGGAATATTGTGTTCTAGAAAAATGTGCCATAATGTAAAATCCTGTAATGTGAAATTCATTTCCTCAGTGAATTTTCTGTTATAAAAAAACAATGTTTTCTGATATATGTCTTCAAAAACCAAGCAAAAACAACTTCTTTTATGTATGAAAATAACAATTTCTAAACATATATATTGTTCAAAATATGTACATAGAAATATTCAAAGTGAAATATGTTAAGGAATAAATAAGAATTGTAATATACTAGGAAAGATTAAGGTTCTGAGCTGACAGTATTGTTAGCAAGCTGGGCAAAATACTTAGCGATATTTTGTCTTTCTACTGAGGTTGTCTTTATCTTTCATCCTTTCTGGGTTAATAGAATATGTAGCAGTTGAACACTGAAGTCGATGTAACTGACTTAATCCCTCTCCTGAAATTACTGGCCTTGTGCCATAATTTGAAATCAGTATAATAGGGTACATTCTAATGACAAAAGATGTTGATGACTGACTTGAAGAATAATGGGGAAATATGAGTTACTGGGAGGATGTGATACATTACCTTCTACAATGGAGTTCATCATCCTAAACCTCTGCCTGAGGCTTGTACCAGATTGATGTTTTTTAGCATATCATCTCTTTGCATGTGGAGGCGCATGGCTTAGTGGTTAGGGTGTTGAACTCATGATCGTATGGTTGTGGTTTCGATTCCTGGACCAGGCGATGCATTGTATTCTTGAGCAAAACACTTCATTTTCACGTTGCTCCAGTCCACTCAGCTGGCAAAAATGAGTAATCCTGCGATGGACCTGCATCCCGTACAGGTGGGGAATTTCTACGCCACTGAAACTGGGAGTCTGGCATGGCTTGAGATGGAACATTTATTTTATTTCTTTGCACAGTTAAGTGTAGAAACCGGGCTCAATGTAAATACTTCTTGGAATTTTCACATGACCTTCGCAATTAGGATCATTATCAGCAAAAACTTGCAGACCTTCCCCTATTAGTGTCAACCCTTTATTGATACTCTTTGCAGTCAATTTTTGTGGAGTTGGTGGAATTTCCATATTTATATGTATTTTCATCTTTCTCTGGTTTTAACAGCATCAGCTCTGCTTTAGATAAACTTTCTTTGTAGAGCACTTGGAATACTGGCGACTCAACTACATCATTCTCTTTGAGAATGTTCCATCTTTGGACTTCTTTCTTTCAACACCTCAAATGTAAGATCTCTTCCTTGAAGATGGAGGCTCATCTTATTCAACGATGGAATCAATCTACAAACATCATTTAGGACCACCGAGCCCTCAGAAACAGCTGTTGGATTTGTAATACTTTTCTTCAACTCCTTTAATTCTCGATATCATTTCTATTCTGCTTAAGTTGGACCTTTTTGCATATAAACATATATACATTTTTTGTATTTCATGTATTTAATATACTCTATATATTGACCTACCTAACTTGCTTATCTTTACATTTACTTCTATACTCGCTCAAGTTTAAATCCCTTGAGCACTACTAAGTGTATTCTATACAAGGAATATCTGATCCCCATCTATGAACTATATATATATATATATATACACACACATATAAATATATGTGTCTATGTGTGTGACATAGATATACTCTTTTACTTGTTTCAGTCATTTGACTGTGGCCATACTGGAGCAGTCAAGCTAATCGACCCTAGAGCTTATTCTTTGTAAGCCTAGTACTTATTCTATTGGTCTCTTTTGCTGAACCGCTAAGTTACGGGAATGTTAACACACCACCACCAGTTGTCAAGCAATGTTGGAGGGACAAACACAGACACACAAACATATACACACACACATACGTATATATATATATATATATATGTGTGTGTGTGTATATATATATATGTATATATATATATATATATACATATATGACAGGCTTCTTTCAGTTTACATCTACCAAATCCTCTCACAAGGCTTTAGTCGGCCCGAGGCTATAGTAGAAGACACTTGCCCAAGGTGCCACGCAGTGGGACTGAACCCGGAACCATGTTGTTCGTAAGCAAGCTACTTACCACACAGCCACTCCTACGATATGTATATCAGCAGTTATTCATATTAAGAAAAAGCAAGATCAAGTACAAGATGGTTTTGCTTTCAACTGATAAGAACCATTTGACTCTGTATAATTCCTCTGTTCCCCTGCTAAGTAGTATCAACCTAAGCGATAAAGAGCAAAATGAAAACCATACTATCACTCCCCCACATTCACACATACAAAATCTGTTTTCTTTATGCAATGACATTGACAAATATAATTGCATTAAAGAATAAAGTTTTGTCTGATTGCATTCACATTGTCATCAATTATAATTTCTAAATAAAAGAAAGAAAGAAAGAAAAAACAAAGAAAGATAAAATAGTATGTTAAAGTGTCTTACACTACACTAACATTTGTATATTTGTATTTCAGTTTTGATAAAAAATAAATTGTAGCTTTTCTTTTCTTTTCAATTTTTTTTCTCATTTGTCAATTTAGAAACAAACACATTCCTTGTTTGTTTTGGTACTAGAAAATGTTGAAGCAGCTCAAAGCATTAGTCTTTATTACTTAATATAACAAGCCAACAAGCATCTATTCAGATTTAATTTTTACTTTGATTTAGCTTCCTCACTACAAACTGTTCTGATGATTCTTCCTATTTAAGTATCAAATTTAAACAGCTGCTTATTCTCAGACAGGAATACTTTTCTTACCACATTTCCTGTCAAAATACACTGCTTTTGTTTCAATTAATTTTAAAATTAATGAAGAATTTACTAAAATTACTGCCATTATTTAGATGGCATAAAGTGGTGGAGCTGGCAGAATTATTAGCACACCGGGCAAGATGTTTAGCAGCATTTCATCCGTCTTTACATTCTGAGTTCAAATTCTACCAAGGATAACTTTGCCTTTCCTCCTTTTGGTGTTGATAAAATAATTACCAGTTGAGCACTGGGGTCAATGTAACTGACTAGTATCTTCCCCCAAAATTTCAGGCCTTGTGCCTATAGTAGAAAGGATCATTTAGGTGGTCTTCACGCTGGGCAAAATTTTGTCTGGCTTTATGTTCTGAGTTCAAATTCCACCAAAGTCAACTTTGCCTTTCATCTTTCTGGAGTCGATAAATGAGTACCAGTTGTGTACTGGAGTTGATGTAACTGACTTACCTCCTGCCCCGAACTTGCTGGCTTTATGTTAAAATTTGAAACCATTATTAAGATTGTGTTTGAAACAAATTAATCTGAAATTTTCAAAGAGGATTTTAATTTAGATCACCTTAAAATGGAAAGATTGTTTGAGATCCAGGTTGGGCTCAGGCAGGTTGGTATCAAAATGAATCAAAACAGATTAGTATTTCTAGTGATCTGTTAGTCTCCCTGGTTCATACATAAATAATCACTGAATCACTTATATCAGCCAGACTATCGGATGTTGTTATACACTACTGGCCACAATGCACTTTCATTTCTTCCTTGATTGTACCCTTTGTTTTCCATCTTGGTCCAAAGTGTTAAACTAATTTATCTTCCCAATATTGTGAAGGCATTGTAGGTGACTTTTTCTAACCTCCTGGATACACTTGGCAACTGTATAGGTTGTCTGTGAACATTGCAACATGTCGAGTCCAGCAAAACTTGTGATTTTGGTATTCTGTGATCTGTTCTCAAATTATCTGCCAGTTTCTTCAATAGCACTATCCTACTAGTGCTCTTGTAAGCAAAGTGAGATGTGGGCTACTACGAAGATGGGAGAACACTGATTGGTTATGATGTAAAGGGCCATAGAAAGATCCATGGCAGGAACATAAATGATACTGTGTAGTAATTTACAAATAACAGTTTTGTTAAAAAAGTAAAGACAGAATGTAGTAGTCAAGAGCTGAATATAGCCTCTCTTAATACCTGTAAGTTTGTGATCATGCCACTGACATGTTAATACTAATGAGCTACTTAGTGATGACCAATGTCTGTCAGTTTTAATAATCATTTTTGCTGGTTTAGTGGACTGAAGCAACATGAAGTAAAAAGTCTTGCCCCAAAACACAGTTTACCTCTGAGTCAGGAACTGAACCCACAATCTTATGATTGAGAGCCCAGTTGCTTAACAACTAGGTCATAAATCTTCTCATTAGCTTTGGTGATATAACCATAATAGTAATATTTGTTGCTTAGCTTACTTGAGCATAATTCTGATCAAAATCATTCAATTTATTATCAGCTTGTCTTTTTCTACACCCCAAACTATATTTTCTAGTGGCAGAGTAGAATTTGAGTAGGATTTGCTACTTCATATTTCAAGTGAGATGAATGACCATGTAGAAGCTTCCTCTTTGACTTATTGTTACACTTGTGACAACCAAGTTTTCTGATTGATGTCCTGCATTGAAAATATATTTTATATAATTTGCATTGTAGATGTATCTTTTAAAAATACTTGCAATTGTTCAATTGTTACAATGTGGTATGTATTTATCATACAATACCACAGGAACAATTATAATATTCCTTTGTTATAATATATCATTAAATAAACTTCTACACAACTTACTGATAAGCAAAGCATTTTTGATGTAAAATTCAATGGGAAAAACATTTGCAAAATACCTTTTATATTGATTTCTTCTTGCCTAATTTCACATGATTTTTCCTGGTGTTTAACTTCAGATCCATAGCAGTCATAAGAGCAAAAACATATTCACCGATCCATCTGGTGGTGTAAAGCACCCATGGTAGTATTACGTGAAAGCGCCTGTGCTGTGCTATATAAAAACGCCCATGTGGTGCTATGTAAAAGCACCTAGCACACACTTCAAAGTGGTCGGTGTTACAAAGAGCATCCAGCCACAGAAACCATGCCAAATCAGACTGGAGTCTCGTGCAGCTCCCCAGCTCGCCAACTCTGGTCAAAACTGTCCAACCGATGCCAGCATGGACAACAGACATTAAATGATAATGATGATGTTGAGGACTCATGACTATATAGTTCATGTAGTTTCTGTTTTTAAGAAAATGGGGTATGATCTGAAAGACTTGGCTGCTTTTTCTGGCAGAATAAGTGACTTCATTGACCTGTACATAATTTAATGCAATAGAAAATTTAATTGTTAACCTGAAATTCTTGAGAAGTGAAAATTTTTCAGTTATTTATCAGCTTTGCAATTCTAACAAGGACCACTGTCTGGATCCTTGAGCAAGTATTTTCTACCATAGCTTTGATTTGACAAAAGCCTAGGGAAAGAAGTTTGCTACATGGAAATTAAACTGAAAACTACTGAATGGGCTATTCCTGTTCTGGGGCGGTGGAATTAATTTGTTACTTAGTTTAACATCACCACCACCAGGCACATGGCTGTTCTATTCATTCACTTATTTTTACATACTAGCATGGGTTAGATGAGTATGTTACTGAGGCATTATTTTACTGCCAGATACTCTTCCTTGTTTTTCAAGTAAGGAGCCTCTTATTTCTCACATCTTTGAAGGTTGCAAAGCCAATGGATGGTTTGTTGACAAGGAAAATGACAACAACGTCACTACTTGTAGCTTATTCATTTGTGGAGAAGTGCAAATTTAAAGAAACATACATGATGAGCTTCTTTCAGTTACCATTGGCCAAATATACTCAAAGTTTTGATTGGCCCAGGATTATAGCAGAAGACACATGCCCAAAATGCCACACAGTGTAAACCAGAAACCACGTGCTTGGCAAGCAAGCATCTTAGCCACAAAATCGTTTCCATACATTTTAATAAGCACTCAAGTTGCAAGTTCCGTACCATTTAGTAAGCACTGTTGCAAGTATTCAAGCTAAGAATCTAGCTTGAGGATAATTCACCCTTAAACATTATTTGCCTTTCTCCTCTAATTTATAACAAGTAAAAATCCTTAATTTGATAAAATAATATTACACCAGATTTCAAGAAAAATTGTCAATGCAGTATTTTGTTTTTTTCTTTTATTTTTTCTTTTGTAAACAAAGAACATTTAAGTTTGTGTAAACAAAAAATAATTACATTTTGGACACAATCAAAATTTTTTTTAATTTGAAAAGTAATATTCTTTTGAAATTATTTTCCTTTTCTTTTCTCTTGTTTTACATATGTGATTTTAGAAAAAAAAAATATTTTAGAGACAGGAGAAGAGAGAAATGTTAGTTTAATGAAGACAGTTTGATATTTTCAGTTTAAAAGCACATAGTAAGTGGTCAGTAATTGCAAGATGAGAACATGTATAAGAGATGAGTGGGGTAAAAAACAATAGACAGAATAGTTCATTAGTCTTGGGTAGAATAGGAATGATGACAAAAATAATGGATTAGACTAAGTTGAGGAAAAGCCAAAGAGCTAAATGAATGAATAGGAAAAACAAAACATCTTAAAGGGTGAACAAAGAATAAAGAAATAATTTCGAACTGTGGAAGAAGATATGTAAGAAAAGAGATGAAAGATAGATGGGAAGATGGAAAAATAAGAGTGAAAGGAAAAATACATTTTCTTCTTTTTATTATTAATTTCAGAAACATGTTTAGTAAAATATGTGGATTTAACAAATAAATACTGTTCTATTATCATTTGGCATGGGCTGGGATAGGTCAAAGGTTAGATAAAATATATTTACAAAAATAGAAAAGATTTTAGTTCTTGCATCAGAGTAACACATGACAGATACAAGGTATATTTTTTTTCTACTAGTATTTGCTCTATGTGATCCAAACATGAACAGATTGTCTTCTACTTCATTTGTATTTTTCTACCCAGGCCAGGTTTTTTGTAGTAGTTGTAGTAGTAGTAGTAGTAGTGCAGAGTTGTAGTTCAGATTAGACTCCTGGGCATCTAAGCCTTTACTTTTTTATATAATTAAAAAAACACAGTTACTATATAGAGAGTTTGATAGTGTGACTGTTGTTACAGAACAGGATTCTACACTTTGATTATATATATGCTGAGTATTGATAACAACTTACAGAGAAATAATCAGAGCCCAGTGTATTTTGTCTTTGATATTTATTACACATGGTTTAGAAGCATGGAAGAGAAAAGAATATGCTTATATGCATCTACATATACAGTAGTGTTTCTTTTCAACATACAAAATATTGATTTTGCATTAATATACATTATGGGATTGACAATGAACCATAAATTAGAGGTAGATGCACTCCAAATAGACATTATGAAATTTTGTCTTCATACCTAGACAGTATCAATGTCATTTATACTTTTAGGTCAATATTTTGTCAGTGAAGCAAAATGGATCCTTAAAGTAAATACATATTTTATGTAACTAAACCAGTTTTAATTCATGGTGCTTTCATGAAATTCTATTGATTAAAAAAATTTTTTTTAACAATTAAATATGAATCTAAGGAATATTACAGATTAATTTCTCCACATCTGTATGTTCATGTGATAAGACTTCTTTATCTTCTGAGTACATAATTGATCCAGTGAAGGTGCATGGCTTAGTGGTTACGGGCATTTGGCTTATGATCATAAGGCCATGAGTTCAATTCCCAGTGATGCACTTTGTCCTTGAGCAAGATGCTTTATTTCACATTACTCCCATCCACTTAGCTGGCAAAAATGAGTTGTACCTGTATTTCAAAGGGCCAGCCTTGGCACACACTGTGTCACGCTGAATCTCCCTGAGAATTACGTTAAGGGTACACGTGTCTGTGGAGTGCTCAGCCACTTGCATGTTAATTTCACGAGCAGGCTGTTCTGTTGATTGGATCAATTTGAACCCTTGTCATTGTAACTGACAGAGTTCCAGTTACATAATCCATCCATTTCCTTTTCGAAAATTTAACAAAAATATTTATACCTTCTAACCTAACCATTTTCCCTCATGAAAGTATTAGCTACGTGCCAGTGCCAACCAGTTCCCAGCATTCTCCTTCAGGAGGTAGCATAGCAAACTGAGAGAGGACTGGCTAAGAGAGATGATGAAAGATGTTGCTGAAGGAAATTGGATGGATGTAGAAGAAATTGCTCAAGACAGAAAATACGTGGTTTGAATTCACAAGAGTCCTATGCGTCCACAGAGTACTAGAAGATTAATGATCTATACCTTGCTTTAGCATCAAGCTTTATTCATAGCTTACACTCATTGTCACAAACCACATATTGTTGTTGCATTATAAAGTCAAATTTCAGCATCAAAAATTTTTAGTGAATTCATTAAATTCAGCTGAAAATGCAGAATACTTTGAGCAGTTGAGTCACAGTAAGCAAACACAGATATGCAACACATAAGAAATGACTAACAAATTACAATCTAATTAGATAATTAGAGAACAGAAAATAAAATGAAAAAAAATCAACAATATTTTTGGATAAATAATTGCCTCACCTCCCGAAAACCCAAACAATTTTTTTTCACTAACATTATAGTGCAACCATGTTGGAGCACTGTCATTAGTTTATATATACATATACATATATATATATATATATATATATATGTATATATATATAATAAAACAGAATCCTAATAGACTGGTATTAGTCTCTATTGACAAGATTTGTATTATTTAGTAAAACCAGGAAAAAAAGTAGTTAACTTGCTGCAGGGAGTGGAAAATCCAATGTTTCAGACAGAGTCCTTCTTCAGGCAAAAGCTGACAGAGGTGAAATTAAAGAGCGACAGCAGTATTTTACATATACATATATACATATATATATATATATATATATATATATATATATATATATATATATATATATATATGTATATATATACATACATACACACACATATATATACATATATATATATACACATACACACACACAAGTACATAGATACATACATACATATACTTATATACACATATGTCTTACACACATATATATATATGTGAAGTTACTGCATTATTTCATGTTTCTATTGATGTTTAGATTTTTCATAGATATTTAATTTAACCTGCTGGGTGTGTGTGTGTGTGTGTGTGTGTGGTGTGTGTGTGTGTGTGACAGTCATCTACCATAACAAAAGCAGATTTAAAGTGTTCATGATAGGTCACAAATAACAAACTACATGGAGTCATGCCATTACATTATGTAAGTGGGTTGGGTTTTGGAATGTTGGGGAATTTTTTTTTTAAATGTGATCAATTAATTTTAATTTGAAGGGAATAACCAGATTATATAAGAAGATTTAGAAATAATGAAAAATAAAGTACGTACACACATTCACTCTGTGTAATTTTGTATTTTTTTTTTTAATCTCATAATTCCAGTCACATACTTAGAGAGTTCGAAAGTAGCAAAAAAAAAAAAAACTTAAAAGGAAAATCAGTCGTTGGTTTTTTTCCTAGGTGGACGGAAAATAGTGCCAACAATAAAAAATACTATAATAGTTATATGTCCAATAAAGTATATAGATGACCAGTAACGAACTGTGTCGTGCCAAGAAAGTAAAAGGAAGCCCATGCAATTGTAATCAAATCCCCGCATTCGAAAAAACCAGCACACGTGGTCAAATAGTTTTTGCTTTATTGTAGGTTCTTCATCTCGAAATGCTGCTATCATAACTCTTTCAGCCATCAGGATTGGAGGTACTGTGAGGAAGCTCATGTAATATCCTGGGTCGACGCCATGCCAGTAAGCACTAACAGCCATTGTCAGAAATACCCTGAAATGGGGAAAAAACAAAAAATTATAATGATTAATTACAACTGTTTTCCTTATTTTGCTTGCTGGCAGAATAATTACAACATCAGACAAAAATGCTTTGTGGAATGTTTGCCAGCTCTTTATGTTCATAGTTCAAATCCCGCTGAGGTTAGCTTTGCCTTTCATCCTTTCTTTATTAGGGTAAAGGAAGGCAACGAGCTGGCAGAATCGTTAGCATGCTGGGCAAAATGCTTAGCAGTATTTTGTCTGTCCTTATAGTCTGAGTTCAAATTCCACCTTTGCTTTTCATCCTTTCAGTGTTGATAAATTAAGTACCAGTGAAACCCTAGGCGAATGTAATTGGTGTTCAAGAAGTGCTGACAATAGTACCAAATATTTTAGTGATTAACTTTTTTTCTTTTTCAGTTCTGGGTTCGAACCCTCATGTATTTCCATCTCTTTCAATATCAATAGAATTAGTACCAGTGATATACTGTGTGATTCAGTTCAATCAACAATACTCTTTCCTTATAAATTTGTCAGGAGCTTATGTTAATGTATGTAACTGTTGTTATGCTTATTATTTTTATTACGTTGTTGTTGGTTAAGGTGGCGAGCTGGCAGAATTGTTAGCATGCTGGGTAAAATGGTTAGCAGCATTTCGTCCATTCTTATAGTTTGAGTTCAAATTCCACCAAGGTTGACTTTGCCTTTCATCCTTTCGGGTGGGGGGGGGGGGTCAATGAAATAAGTACCAATTACGTACTGGGGTAGATGTAATTGACTAGTCCCCTTCCCTAAATTTCAGGCCTTGTGCTCATAAGCAGAAAGGCTTATGTTGTGTAGGTTTCCAGAAAACAAAGTCTGCAAAGGTTGCTTTGGTTCCTGACAGGAAAATTAGCGAGTACATCACTACTTATTTTACAAAAAGTCAAACCACATTTGATGGCATAAAAGACACATGGGCATGGTCTCTGGGAGTTTTGAAGAAGTACATGGAAGCCATGATCTTAGTGAATGAAACACTGGAAAGATTAAATCCCTGACAATAATATATCTATTCCTATTTATTCTTAATATATTCAGGAATGTTCTAATGTGAACACTTGATTGCTGTTTGCTTTTCACCATGTTTGAATTTGCCTGAATGTGTTAAGAATGAGTCGATACATTATTCTTTGGATTCTTGCTGTTCTGTGTGCACTCCATGAATTATTAAAATTTTGGATTTATACCTTTTACCTGTTTCGGTCATTAGACTGTGGCCATACTACGACAGTGCCTTGAAGAATTTTTAGCTGAATGAATCAGCTCCAGTACTTAACATTTTGTTAAGCTTGGTACTTACTCTATTGGTCTCTTGTTGAACTGCTAAGTTCTGGGGGCATAGGTACACCAACACCAATTGTCAAGCAGCATTGGAGGACAAACACAGACACACACACACACATATATATATATATATATAGTGAAGGCACATGGCTGAGTGGTTAGGGTATTTGGCTCACAATTGTCACACCATGAGTTCAATTCCTGGTGATGCATTGTGTCCTTGAGCAAGACACTTAATTTCACATTGTTCCAGTCCACTCAGCTGACAAAAATAAGTAGTATTTGTATTTCAAAGGGCCAGCCATGTCACATTCTATGCCATGTTGGATCTCCCTGAGAACTATGTTAAAGGTACATGTGTCTGTGAAGTGATCAGTCACTTGCACATTAATTTCACTAGCAGGCTTTTCCATTGATCAGATCACCTGGAACCCTCATTGGTGTAACCACTGGAGTGCCAGATTGATTTAAGTATGTTTCTCCATTTTCTAATTTTGTAATATATATATATATATATATACACACACACACACACACATATATACACAAAAGGCTTCTTTCAGTTTCTGCTTACCAAATCCACTTATAAGTCTTTATGTATAACTTACCTAAAAGATTTCATTGGCACTCTACGGTAGACTATATTGGCCAGCCAATACTGCACTGACTTATTCCAGCTGCGCAATGCTTCTTTGGTGGTAGGTGCCATTTCACAACCCCAGATGTAGAGGTTATTTACAGCTTCAAAGTTATAACTAGCTGTTTTCTTTGGGAAAGATTTCCTAAAATAGAATCAGAATACTTTTCGATTAATCAATAGTAATGTCAGCATTTTATCACGGGTATTTAATACGAATCAACAAATGTAGGTTGGATAACAAAGGTTAGTATTAATATAACTGATGCCAGTATTTTTAGATTTTTTGCAAACTTGCAGATGCAAGTACTACCAGCTTATGGGGTCATCAGGAGAGAATGCACACTGTTTTGGAGCCTTCTTATCAACAGCGTCATTGTGCACTGGCCTCCTCACTGAGATGAAGCCCTGCTTGCTAGATCAGCTGGTTACTAGGTTTCACTCAATCTTTTTCTAGCCATTGCATACAGGCCATTTTTAGCATCTAGTGGACTATGCCAGACTAACAGTCCACAGAGGATTACTGTTATATTTGAAGAGCCCAACATATGATATCAATGCACACAATTAAGCAACCAGAATAGTGCACTAGGTGAAGTTCTGCTTTAGGATATTTGGTTTTCCAGTTGAAGAAACACTTCAATATTGGAATTAGCATTCTTGATGAAATTATTTCATCTTTATAGCAGTGTATTTAGTCTTTCTTAAGATTTCTGACTTGGAAAATATGATTGTAATTTGAAAGACAATACAAGGTGTATTGAGGGAAATTTGGGTGTCACATTAACATGATAGAGATTATGGGGAAGCTGACTTTCTAGTCTATTTATATTGATGATTAAGGATATGAGATAGATAGATAGATAGATAGATAGAGAGAGAGAGAGAGAGAGAGAGAGAAGAGAGAGAGAGAGAAAGAGAGAGAGAGAGACTAAGTGATATACTAATGCTGAATTAAGCCTATTTATTTTAAGTACAAAATCCTCAAAACTTGAAGACAAATTGGAAATTCTAGACAGAATATACTCTATAATGTTTATTAAATAGGTAAACAGAATAATATTATACTTACACTTTATGGAGTGCTTTCAGGTCAGAAGGTCCCTGACCACATTTTGGTAAGGAGCTGGCAGGATATGCCCCATATGCTCCCATCATGCAGGAACACTCTGCTAGGATCCAGGCAATGTAGAGACGCCAGCGGAAGACACAAAATATTGGCATCATGTAGAAAAGTCGGAACCATAATGGCTTTTCATAGAAATCATCGGTTTTTACATACTGGAAAAAAAAATATATATATATATAAAATTTGACTACATTATATGTAAGGATTCTTGAATTTTTTACCGAAAATTTCTTTATAATAGAGCTAAAAACACTAAGAAAATTTTCATGTTTTTGTCTTTGGTCATTAAGTGTTATTTCTTATTTGCTTTGATCTAAAAATCAAAGGAATCGACAACTATTCCCTTCAAACTTTGCTTTTGTAACCTGGACATCATTGTTTTGAAACTGACCTATTTTCCCATTACATTTCAGATTCCATTACATTTCAGACAGATTCAGAGCTGAGTTGCTGAAACAGAATCATCGTTATAGCAAATATTCTGCTCAATACCACAGGTTCACTTGTAAGTTGCTTGACCTTAATCAGTTAAGCATGTCCCTTGGTGGATGAAAATTTGTGCATGAACAGGAGTAGTGGGAGAGCATCATAGCCATTGAGCGGGATTCTTCAGGGTCTGAATAAATGTAATAAAAGCAAAGTTTGAAGGAAATATTAACCATTTTTCATACTTTCTAAGGGTAAGCAAATAGGAAATAACAGCTGCTACCCAAGGACAAACATTGTTCTGAAACAAGTAAATGAATAAAAGAATAATCCAGTTGATGATAAGTTAGAAGATGGGTGAGAAAACACAATGATATTGTGCAATGGATTCAGTTTAAAACCAGAGTATATCTCATAGTCAATGATTACACTGCATTAGTAAAGGTTATAGAACAGAGGGTGAGAGGACATAATGCTTTTGCACTGGATTCAATCTAAAATCATTCTGTCTTGTCAATGATTATACCACATTAGTAACAGTTGTAAAAAGAGTAAAAATGCCCTTCATTCATGAATAACCATGGGATTGCACCTAGAAAGTTAACTTCTGAGGCACAAGCCTGGGCAAGGTTGATTATGGAAGACCAGCACTTGCTCATGCATACCAGCCTCCCCTCTCCATGCCACAGATGTTATCTAAGGGAAAGGCAAGGGCTGATACAGCTTGGCATCAGTAAAATCGCAACTGATTTTTACAGTTCAGTGAACAGGAGCAATGTGAAATAAAGAGTCTTGCTCACGAATGCAAAATACAGTCTGGTCTGGGAATCAAACTCATTACCTCATGATTGTGAGCCTAACACTCTAACCACTGGGCCATGTGTAACAGTTGTAGAACAGAGTTATAACGGTGATTATGATCTCAGGGATTCCATATGATAACAAAACCACATGAAAAGACTTTCTAATAGAGAAAT
>NC_042998.1:51355927-51500927 GCF_006345805.1 Octopus sinensis | reverse complement strand
GATATGTGTGCGTGCACAAACACACACACACATACACGCACATATGTATTTATGATGTTAGACACCTCTACAGATACATTTAAATGCTTCCTCCAACTTATTCACACATCAAATTTATACTCTACAATTATCACGGAAGTAAATCTGCTTTGCTAGTACAATTATAGATGATTATATTTGCTAACATCAATCAGTGTTAAATTGGGGCAAATCTCAGCTGGAAACTAATGCTTAGGTAATCCTAAGCAGATTATTATTATTATTATTATTTAGATTAATCTCTCAGGCTCACTGCAGTACAAAGTGATGCTTACACAAGCAAGCAAAGTAATAACAAAGCTACAATAACAATGACCTTTGGTTAAATGAAATGTTATGAGAGATTTCTATTCATTTTGCATTTGAACAGAATAGCAATTAGCATCTTCTTTTGAAACCAAAAAATAATTAATACTTAAAGAATTACTGCACATTCCTCCTGTACACCTTTCGTTCTACTGGGGTGAGGGCGTCATTAAAATAAAGTACCAGTCAAGTACTGGGGTTAATTTAAGAGATGGATGCTAGACTGCAGCTGAGAATCCTGACAGTCTTGGTATTACTTGCCCTTTAAGGATTGATAAGGGTATAAAGTCTAACAGATACAGTATTCTTGTGAGGAGTAGCAACCCTGGTTATTATTAACTTTGAAAGACGTAATGATGGGGAAAATATCACATAAATCCTATAATCAATGGGATGTATGGCACATCTAGAATCATGCCAGATGCTAGATGGACAGAAGTATTGGGTCATCCCATAAATAATGTGGTTTTTTTATACTTCTTTTATTTTTTAAAAATTAAGATAAACAAAGTTCTTTTTTAATCTAAAATATACTCTCCTTCAATTTCTACAATGCTCTTCCATCTTCCAAATTCACTTATCTGTGATGAAAAATACTCCTCCAGTACTGTTTTAATCTTGTCTACAGAATTCATATTTTTCCTGTCCAAATGATTTTGAAGACAGCAGAATAAATGATAATTAGATGGGGCAATATCAGGCAAATATGTTGGGTGGGGCACCGTTTCCCATTCAAACTGCTCCAGCCTTTGGGATGTCATCCTCACTGTATGTGGCTGAGCATTATCCTGATGGAAGAACCTTTCATCTTGAAACAAAAGATGGCCATTTTTCTTCTAGCGCTGACTTGAATGACTGATTAAATGTCCAAATCCAAGCTTCTCTGCTAGTTCCTCAACAATTACAATGGGATTTTGTTCCACAAAGGTGTGCAGGATGTCCTCATCAAGCTCTACAGATCTTCCAGGATGAGGCTCATTTTCTAGACTGTAGTTTCCAGCTCGGAATTTCTGGAACCACTGTTGACACTGGCTTGTGCTTATTGTTTGAACCCCATATACAGCATAAATATTCCTCACACTTTCTGTTGCATTGTTGCCTTTATTGTACTCATAAAGTAAAACATGCCAAATATGCTCCTTTGTCACTTCCATTATAGCTTTGAAAAAATAACTGTTAAAATCGAAATGCACTCTTCAAAACTTGCACTAAAAATAAGTAGAAGGTAAAATTACTACCTGCTTTTATAGAAAGTTGATGCAGGTAGTTTATCCTGTCCCCCTCTGACTTTTAGTTCATGCAATTTTAAAAAATGCATTATGTGATGACCCAATATAAGATCTTATGTTATACTAGTAGTATCGACTGGCATTGCTCGGGTTTGTAAGGGAAATAACTATATAAGCATTTTTAGAGATGTAAAGTATAATAGCCATCTCAATATGGCTAACCACAAAGGGGGGGTGTTACTGTAGCCTTTTACGTTCTGAGATTTAATAATACATTTTTAGTGAGTTACTTCCCTTATATAACAGCAAAAAAAATGCATTAAAAATGGGATAAAAATGATGGTAAATTTTTTTTTAATCGTAGACTCATCGTAGACGCGCGCTAATACCCAGAAGGGCTCGATATGAATCACGACTATAAAATACCCGCTTTTGGTTACACTGTACCGCAAAATGTGAGAGTAGTTAGGAATCTAAATCGTAGGAGACAGACAGCACACAACCTCACTTTTATATATAAAGATTAGATAAATATTTGCTTACTCTAACAGTGAACTTATATGTATAAATCTGCTTGACCAGAGTTGAGCTGGAGGATAAACATCATCAACAAGCTAATGATACAGCCTCTAGGCAGTCACTCAAACTGCCAGAAATTTGTAAAAAAATTTTGCAGCTCTTTAATCCTTCAGATTATCAAATGTAACGCTTATTTATTCACACTGTTTTGAACTAGTCATGCTGCTATTTCGTAGCTTTGTATTTTTCAATGATATGATAGTTTATTTTTAGAATGACATTATAGGGTAGGTGTGAGAGGCCATATCTGGCTGGTTTGAACATAAAACAGGCGGAATATTTGGGTAGGATATGGCCAGTTTAAATGCTGAAAGCTTAAGATTGAGGAATACTCCTACTCACACATGGCCATCATAAATTTACATGTGTGTCATGTCTACATATTTTAATGGTTTACACACACACACAATATATACTGGTGTCACACAACTGGCACCCATGGTGGTGGCATGTAAAAGCACCCATTACAGTCTCGGAGTGGTTGGCATTAGGAAGGTCATCCAGCCGTAGAAACCATACCAAATCAGACTGGACAACAGACATTAAATAATGATGATGATAGTGATAATGACATATGGTCTGGCTTCTGTTTTGTACAAAATATGTGTATGTGTGTGCGTGTGCTTGACGGGGATAGCTTCTTTTGGAAATGATACACATACAATATAGACTCTTATTTCATACCAGTGATGGTGCATGAACTTTTACCAGACTTCAAAAATTTTTTGAGATATAACATATTTACTTATTCTTTTCTATTCTAGGCACAAGGCCCAAAATTTTTGGGGAGGGGGCCAGTCGATCAGATGGACCCCAGTACGCAACTGGTACTTAATTTATCAACCCCAAAAGGATGAAAGGCAAAGTCAACCTTGGTGGAATTTGAACTCAGAATGTAAAGACAGACGAAATACCACTAAGCATGTTGCCTGGCATGCTAACATTTCTGCCAGCTCGCCACCTTAACATATTTACTTATTTGATAAGCAGATAAATTAATGATGGAACTTCTTCAGCGGGAATCAACATTTGAGTTACTAGAAAACAGCAGCCAAATCGCTTTCATATAACACCAGACTATTTTGAAACAGAAGTAACACAGACATTAAAGTCGTACACAAATAAATAAAAAAAGAAATAAAGAGAAAAAACAATGGGATGTCTCAATCGGAAATGCTCTCAATCAGAACAGATTTAGGTATAACAGTAATAAAAGCATAAGGACTCTTGAAGGGGCCTGAAAGGTCATGAAGACAGTTCCTTCCCCCAGATATAATCAACAAAAAAAAAAAAAAAAAAAAATTGTGTAGCGGGAAAGATAATCCTTTCTACTATAGGTACAAGACCTGGAATTTTGAGAGAGGGGACAAGTCAATTACATCGACCCCAGTATTTCACTAGTACTTAATTTATCAACCCTGAAAGGATGAAAGGCAAAGTCGACCTTGGAAAGATAATATAAAACGTTTTTCCCCCATGAGGGCAGCTGTTATTTTCTTGTATCTCACCTACATATTGTTCCTTATGATTTTTTTTATTATAGAAACAGCATTCGAAACATTGTTAAAGCTCTAGAGTTTTAGCTTCATGTTCAGGTTAAGAAAAAGCCAAAACAAAAAACATAAAACAAAAGGAAACTACAATACACAATTATGATTCATTGTGTAATAATAAACTTCTCATATTTGTGACAATGACAGATGGCAATATAAAGTTTGCATTCAGAATACACTTATGTGATTAATAAACCCCTGTCTCTTAAAACATGTACACACCATTAGTCTACTCTCAGGTTGCTTCTTCGTGTTCTGCTGTTTATATTACTATAGCAATACACAGATGCTTTCACCTTCAAATTTACAATCCACTCAAAATTATTGATAGTGCTTGACTTTCTACCTTATATTATCAACACACAACCTTTCTCTGAATAACAACTCAGGTTTTAGTTATCTATTTATTTATTTATTTTCAAAACTACAATATTTCAGAAACTTCCTGCAGCTCAAATGTATAAGATTATATGAATGAATAAATGTATTCTAAGTTTGTCTCTCCTTACATATACATATATTGATGTATATGCATACAGTTTTCTCTTCTCTTTCTCTCTGTATGTATATATATATATATATGGGAGAAAGAAAATGTAATTCAAGAGACTCTTTATTATTCACTACAGTCATTTCGATCCATCATGCACTTGTGCCTCGGAGGTGAGATAATGTACAAATATAGTGGTACATTGTAGGTGCAGATGTGTCTTGTCAGGTGACTTGTCAAGCAGTACCTTGTTTTGAATTTATGTGTGTGTGTGTATTATGATTTTATTCAACATATTGCCCTCTCAGATTCATACACTTATTGCAGTAGCCCTTCAGTTTTCCTAAGCTGTAGTTGGAGGCCCAACTTGGAAGGTTGGGCCTCCAGCCAAGCCTTTCGTGATACCCTTTAAACCAGAAACTTTGATTTAAAGTACCAGTAATGATAAGGCTGTTATGATAGTCTTTCCTTCCTTCATGCCAAGTTTGAAGAAAATATCTCTTTTGCATCTTACTTTCTTGGTCTCTTAAATATACTGCCAGCCAGCTTTTTTCGCACAAACTGCACATGCATTCTTCTCGCATATGCATAGTATCGATCACAATAGCTGATGTACTTGCACGTACAAATGCACGTTCCCACGGCTTTATCAATCGCATTCTCACCTGGGATCGATTTTTGTAATTTTTTCAAGACTTATACACACCCTGATGCCGTTGGTGTCTACATATCAAATTTGAGTGCAATCGGATGGAGGATGCCTGAGATCCTAGAAGACACACACACAGACAGACAGAACGGATTTTATATAATATATATATATATATATATATATATATTTAAATAGAAGATATGTTAACCTCCTAAAGGGATGGTTACATCCAAGGAAATACTGATTCAATACCTAGTATTGTTGGGGAAAGAAATTCCCTTAAAACAATAGTATATATTAAGCATATAGTTTATATCCAGTTAAATGGAAAAAAGAAAATGGAGATAAGGAAGTTAACAATTATTTATAATGAACAAATTGGTCATCCTTCTTACAGCCATTTCAATTAATACTCAATAATTTAATTACAAATTTGTACATTAAATTTGCATTTACGTGACATGAGAATTATTTCATTAGACAAAAAGATGTACCTTGAGATGTGGACCTATCAGTTCATTTCAGCATACTGAGTCTGTTGAAATGAACTGATAGGTCTGCATATAACGTCTCAAGGTACATCTTTTTCTCTGATGAAATTATGCTCATGATACATAGATGCAAATTTAATGTACAAATTATTGAATATTAATTGAAACGACTGTAAGAAGTAAGGATGACCAATTTGTTAATAATAGATAATTGTTAACTTCCTTATCTCCATTTTCTTTTCTTCATTTAACTGGATATGAACTATATATATATATATTTATGTGTGTGTGTGTCTGTTTTTCCCCCAGCCATCACTTGATAACTGATGCTAGTGTGTTTATGTCCTTGTAACTTAGTGGCTCAGCAAAAGAGATCTATAGAATAAGTACTAAACTTACAAAGAATAAGCCCTGCTCCAGCATGGCTGTAGTTAAATGGCTGAAGCAAGTAAAAGAATAAAATCTATTATTACAGGAGTGACAGGATACATAACAACCCACCTGGATCTAAATACGACCGACCTTGGATTCTTGGAAAAAGCGCATAATTCCATTGTACAGACAATAAATAATTGTGATATCTGGAATAATAAAAATCTGTACAATCTCAAAATTTGAAGGCTAATGGCTATCTTTTCCTTATTTTTAGTCATTGGACGATGGCCATGCTGGGACACTGCCTTGATGGGTTTAATGAAACAAAATGACTCCAGTATTTATATAAGCCTAGTATTTATTCTGTTGGGATTTTTTTTTTTTTTTGCTGAACTACTAAGTTATAAGGACAGAAACAAACCAACACCAGTTAAGCAGTGGTAGGGAATGGGCAAAGTGTCACAAAAAGACACAAAGATACACATACATTAAGAAGAATACTGGTTTCTTATTTTTTATACTATTTCCTTTTGAAGCAGCAATCCATTTTCTTTTCTTTTGTGCTTTAAATAGCATCCCTATTCCTATTTTTTCTACATTTTACATGGCACTGGCACCAGTGAGGTCACCAAGTAACTCACAAAAGGGGTCTTGTGTTGCAAGTTACTTAGTGACTTCACCAGTGCTACTGCCATGTAAAAAACACCAAATACATTCTGTAGAGTGCTTGATGTTAGGAGGGGCATCTAGCCATAGAAACCATGCCAAACTAGCTGTTGGATCTTGGCACAGGTCTCTGGCTTGCTAGTTCCTGTTGAGTCATCCAATCCATGCCAGCATGGGAAATGGATGTTAAGTTGTGATGATGATGAGAATGTGTTGGTAATTTCAGGCCTGTTGTGTTTCAAAACAAGAACTGATCTTTCAGCTGAAGTTAGCGGGTATGAAATGGTTGAAACTAGAAGTAAAACACCAAAGACAAACAAAGATGGTATCAAGAAAAGAAGAGGTAGGAGCATGAAAAGAAAAAGCTGGAACAATGTGGAAGACAAACTAAGAAATCAGAGATTAGCAAACCAACATGCAAATGAATCATACTAGCAGTGGAAGGTGTGATGTTCTAGCAAGAATCAGTATAATGTTAATTGACATGTAAATTATTTGTCTGGGGAATAGCAGGTGTTGCATACTAACAGGAATTAGTGATTTGTAAGGTGATGTGCAAATTATCTGAGTAGTAGCAAGTGCAGTACGCTAACAAGAATCACAATTAGCAAACCAACATGCAAGTGAAATGTCTGAGCAGGCTCAGGTGCAAGACACTAACAGGAATCAGCATAAGGCAAGCTGACATGAAAACTGAGCCAAAGTTGTGTATAGAACTGTTCATTTTAAATTGCAAGAAAGCCAAATCAAAATGCCGAACAGCACTATTTGGGATGTACGAATACTATTTGCAATAGGTGCAAAAGTTGCTTGAAGAGCAGTTGAAGGCTCTACCAGATAATCCAGTGTTTATGCTATGCTGTGGAGAAAACAAAGCATAAACTGCCCACTTGCCAATAGCAAATCCAATTGATGGATTTATTCACAGGCAATGATGCTGTTAGCAGAGAATTAAGAAAACAAAAACATACGTGAGTACAAATGCGCAGAAGTATTCACATCACCTGGAACACAGCATGATAAAGATCTGATTAATGCTGGTGGAATATGCATACTACTTCTAAGGCAGAGTTACTCACCACACTGAAAGAGTCTTCTATCAGATCCCAGTACAAAACCAACCTATGCATAGCTGTACATATCCGATCCTGAAATCAGCTGAACAAATGACACTCATGTAACCCACAAATTAGAAATGAAACTATGAAGGTACTTCAAGATTTAATCCAAGAGTGTAATCCATTTTGGTAGCAGTTTAAACTTATATCAGAAGTAGATGCCAAAAATATGCATGATTTTCATATGGAAATCAATGCATCCATACAGAGTAAACCTATGCATGTTTAACAGCTTCAGAGGTGGGTGCTATACTTCTTGGAATGGGCTAAGTCTTAAGCTATGAATGCCAGATCATTTTATATAAACGTGCTGGAAAAAATGATATTTATCCACCATTTGCACATGCTATATGATCCTCTGTCCTTTTTACTTTTGCATTTGAATGGTGAATATGAATATCATTTTAGAACACCTAAAACACTCTGTACTATGAAACCCTAGAAGGTGGATGCAAGAACAAGGTAGTATGGATGCAAAACTTGAGGTTCACAAATAAATTTCCTTCATAATGATCAAAAAGAGATGCACACATAATTATACAAGTGCATGGGTCATCTAGAAAGGTTGGGCCATTATTAATGCTGTCATATTCATCTACGGGAGGTCCCTGACACATGCAAAAGCTTTTCCAGAATACAATGGCAATTGTGAGATATTTTTGGAAGCCAGATCTCTTCATTAAAATGATATGCAACTTTGTGCAAGAAATTACTGTGCAGCTGGAATCTGAACAAGCAATAGCCAGTTGACCAGACTGTTTACAAGTGTCTTCTATATGAAGCTAAAAATCAGCTTCAAAATAAGCAAATCATTGAAGTGGAGGGGATAACCTCCATGGTTGACTTCCAAAAATAAGGCCTCCTTCATGCACATTTGTTGGTATGGCTGTATCCTGATGGCAGACCATAAACAACAATAATTTATGACAAATTTGTGAATGTGGAGCTTTCAAATAAATAAGAAGATCCTGAACATTACTGAGTTGTAAAATGCATGCTCCAAAGCACATGTGGACCGGATAATCCAAATGTGGCATGCATGCATAAGCAACACAAGAAAACAAAGCATTGCCACTTTGACTATCCAAAAGAGTTCAGGACTAAAACTGTTGCTACAACTGATGGTTACCTATACACACTAGAGTCGATGCCCTGGAAAATGAGTTATGGTTTAACTTTCTCTTGGCTGTAGGTGAAAGGAAACAAACTGATGCAGATGCAAAGATCAAATTGTCAAATGAAAGCATCCTTATTAAAAGTAATGAGAAACTCCTACACCATGTGTTTAGTGATCAACTTGATTTACAGTTTGCAAGCATGTTAACAATTCTTGCAGCTCAAAACATTACAAATACCATGGAGATTATCCCCTCCACTTCAGTGATATGCTTATTTTGAAGCCGATCTTTAACTTCATATAGAAGACACTTGAAAACAGTCTGGTCAACTGGCTTGCTTGCAAACATTAAAAAGATGTTAAATGAAATCAATGAAATCATCATTGATGCATTTTGAAGAGAAGATTGTATAGATCAGTCTGGACACTTCTTCAGTCAATGATGAGCACAATGATTCTTTGTTCTTCCAGACTTTTTAAGCCATTTTATTACTGAAAGGCTACTGCTGCCTCATAGACCCCCCACCATCTTAAAAGTGGATTCATTGTAACATTTTGCTGACTCTAAAGCTTAAAAATTGGTCTAACCAATGGTACACAGGTGATACAACTCATAGTTTTTTTTACCACCCACTTCCTATGACCATACTAATGATGTAATATCAGATGAAAAAAAAGTGTATGCAGAATGTTAGAAAGGGAGGGGCAGAAAAAATAGCTTTGTATATCAAGAATTAAGCACAGAGAGGTGGATTAAGCATGTTTTGGAGAAAACCATATTTTGAACAAATACATATTTGAACATATCCAGCAACAAAGCCAAAAGCGAGCATCAGGAGTGAACAGGTTTATTATAATAATAATAATAATAATTTCTTTATTTGCCACAATGAAGATATATTACAAGGAAAAAAATCCAGTGATGCTGAGGGTTAGCATAGAATTAAAGAAAAGAAAACATGCATGAAAATCAACAGCATAAAGGAATAAGAAAATGTCTCAACAGAGGGACAGCCATCTGGGGCCAAACAAGTGACATCACAAATTCTTGATTATCTCTATTGCCAAGTGCATGTGTACTTTCCTCAGCTGTATTCTCCAGCCTAAATGTTAATGTAAACTCCATTCAATAGGGTTCACTTGTCAATGTCACCTATATTTCAGCAAATGTTCTGTATGGTTGCGACTCTTTTTCCACCATCACCTTTCACTCCAAGTAAGAGTCCAAGTTATTTAGAACTTGGCCAAAGAAGAACGTGTTTTTTCTACAGTTCTTTCAATCTCCTTCACAGTGCAGTCCTTTTCAAAATAGCCACCAACCAGAGGAAAAAACTGCCTATCTTTCCTGATGAAGGTATGGTGGGGCTATCCTCGTGACAGACTTGGTTAATAGCTGGATTTGTTTTATGTACATCAAAAACTGTCTCATGTAATTCCACAAGTGAGCAATGAATGAATTCAGAATGAAAGCTAAGAGAACAGTTTTGTCACTCTGCATGCATTTTATTCAAGCCTAGATGATTGCACTTCCAGCCCTATAGAGCTTATCCTAAACAAGTAATATTCCCCTACCATCCTGGTAACACTGTCAGAATAGGGATTTCTGGAAGTTACTTATTCTCTCAGAGTTGAAAGCTTTTTGAAAAAGACTGCTTAATTGATTATCATCCACATGTAGAGTTGCTTCAAAAACTCCTTTGGTCTTATCCATCACTAATCTTCTACACAAAGCAAAAAACAAATGTACCACCAACCGCACTACCTGGTAAGGAGAAAATAACATATAGATAACAACATTCCAGATACCAGGTGTCTAGTTTCGGTTTTCACTTGACCTTGGGTTAGAAATCTGGCGAAGAGATGAGATGTGGGAAGACATGCTTGACAAATAGTTACTTTGCCTGCATATTGTCCAGAAATCTCTGCAGATGCCAGTCTCACCATATCCTTTATGCATCACTGACCACAGCATATAAAGTCATGTATATAGAGGTTATTGAAAACACATGGAACTTTTAAAACACCTTTACAAAAATCAAAAGAGAAGGTGCTTCAAGCTGGTAAGATAAATGGCATGATGATCAGAGCCATAAACAAGGTGTATATATAAGTATACATTTGCTCAACATTTCAGGAATTGCTTCTTCTCAGCCCATTTGTGGAGACTGGTCACTCCTGCTTGTAACTTCATCCCATTTCCTACCCATTTAGACATCTGACTGAAGACCTCAGGCATCTTTACAGGATCATCATATGATGTTGGCTGGCATGGACTTTCTTTTCTAGGTGTCAAGCTGCAAATCCATAGAATTGTTTGGCTTAATGTGGTAATGTGTGCTCCTGTAACCACCTTATCTTCCTTCAATGCAGTGCTGGTTACCTCAATTTCTGTGGTATTCAATACCATGACAGAGACATTGTCTGTGTATGCTGATATACAGTCTTCTTGCATCCTAGTCTGAGTGGGATAGCTCTGAATAATTCTAGTTTCCATGCAATGGTTCAACAGTCAAAACGTGTAGGAGTGAAGGCAGAGGTTGTTCCTAATAGACAAACCATGACCTGAAATGTTCTGAAAAGTGGCCATTTACTATGACTTATGGTGCTGCAGTAGAAGCGGTTCAGCCCCTGCAAAGAAGACCAAGAATGGCTGCATTGCAGACCCTGCACTGAGCGCTCTACAAATAGTTGGCTCAGTTGAAAATCTTGAATTGACCCAAGTGGATCAGAGCCTCACTGAAACCAGGTTTATTACGCACCCACCCAGTGATGGAAGTTGTCACAGACAGATCTGCTGGGATAGCACAGGAGGTTAATTACATTGACCCTAGTGCTCAACTGGTTCTTATTTCATTGACCATGAATGGATGAATGGCAAAGTTGACCTTGGTGAAATCTGAACTCAGAATCTAAAGCCAGAAGAAAGGCTGCTAAGCCTTTGTCTGGCATGCTAATGATTTTGCCAGTAAGCCACCTTAACAAACAATAAAAATAATCCTTTCTACTAAAGGCCTGAAATTTGGTGAGAAGGGACTAGTCAATTACATTGACCCAGGTGTTTCATTGGTCAACCTCCGGAGTTTGCCCTCAGAACAAAGCAGCAGATGAATAATAATAATAATAATGATGATGATGATGATGATGATACTACTACTACTACTACTACTACTACTACTACTACTAGTAGTAGTAGTAGTAGTAGTAGTAGTAGTAGTAGTAGTAGTAGTAATAATGGTTTCAATTTTTGGCACAAAGTCAGCAGCTTCAGGGATGGAGAATAAGTTGATTTCATTGACCCCAGTGCTCAACTGGTATCTATTTATTTTATCAAACCTGAAAGGAGAGGCAAAGTCAACCTCAGCAGAATTTGAATTCAGAACATGAAGACGGACGAAATGCTGCTCAACAGATGTGCTAACAAGTCTTCCAGCTCACTGCCTTAATAATAATAATGATGATGCCCTGAAGCAGCACCAGGCAGTGGCTCTCATGGCTTCTGATCTTAACTGACTGGAAGTATTATCATGTACATGGTTTGTATTAGCATAAAAAGATGGGCTACAGTAAATATTCTGTTCAATACTGCAGATCTGCTTGTCAGTTGTTTGATCTTTACTATTTGAGCATGTCCATTAGTGGCTAACAATATGTGCATTTCTGATCACAAGCAGGAGTAGTTGGGAAGCATCATAGCCAGGTGCTGAGAGGAAGTTTTTGGGGTTTGAATAATTCAGCTTTGGAAACATGGGTGTTTCAACCATCATCCTTAAACAACCCTCATTCAGGGACCTTTTGAGCGGGATAGGCTACTCAACCTGAAGAAAATTCTAACTGGGCCCCACCTGCAAGGTCATATGCTATTTACCTTGATATAAGGTCATCATGTTGTATACATATGGTTGTGATGCATATGCCTGGTGTATCCTTATCAGATGTGTAGTCATGATGGGTATATTGGACTTCGTATATTTGTGCTCCAGTGTCATTTTGATGGCATGCATTGCTCTCCTACTCAATAATAATAATAAAGATGGTTTCAAATTTTGATATTAGGTCAGCAAGTTTGGGTGTAGGGACAAGTTGATTACATCAAACCCAGCTCATGACTGGTACTTATTTCATTGACCCTGAAAGGATAAAAGGTAAAGCTGACCTTGGTGGAATTTGAACTTAGAATGTTAAGACAAACAAAATGCCACTAAGCATTTTGCTTGGCACAGTAATCTTTTGCCAGCTCACTGTCTTAATAATAATAATAATAATAATAATAATAATAATAATAATGATAATAATAATAATAATCCTTTCTATTTTAACACAAGGTCTGAAATTTAGAGGGAGGGGACTAATCAATTTCATTGAGCCCAGTGTTTCACTAGTACTTAATTTATTGACTCCCAAAAGGAGGAAAAGCAAAGTGAACCATGGCAGAATTTGAACACAGAAGGTAGAAACAGGTGATATGCCACTAAACATTCTGCCCAGTGTGCTAACGATTCTCCTAGCTCGCTGCCTTAATAATAATGATGTCACTGCCACCGCCAACAATAATAATAATAATAGTTTCAAACCTTGCCACAAGGGCAGCCATTTTGGGGGAGGAAATGTGTTGTTTACATCGACCCCAGTGTTCAACTGACTACTTAATTTACTGACCCCAGAAGGTTTGAAAGGCAAAATCAACTTCAGAATGTAGCAGCAGACAAAATACCGCTAAGCATTTTGTCCAGCATGCTAATGATTCTGCCAGTTCACCACCTTAATAATAATAATAAGAAGAAGAAGAATGATAATAATAATAATGATGATAAGAAGAAGAACAACAACATGAACAAGTACAACAACAACAACAAAATTTTAACAAATTATCCTTACTTTGATACTGAAAAAATGTGACATGGTAAAATAACCAAGTGCAATGATTGGTATAAGTGATAATCTGCGTAACATTGGTTTCACAGTTTCAATGTCATTAGTGTCTGGCTCATGAAGCATGTCATAGTATGTACGGTACTTCATGTATGGACCTGCAAATAAGAAGACAAGAAAGATACACAAATTTAGTATCAAGTGTTATTAGCAGAAAATCACAGTATACTGACTCAAAACAAACACACGCAAAAAAAAAAAAAGAAAATACATAATTAAACAAACTTTGAAAGAATGCAGTAAAAAAAAATTGACTTTTTGTTCTATTTCTCTGAAACAGATTTTCTTAAATCATCATTGGTATTGTTTTAATGTTTGCTCCTCCAAGTTCGGATGGAATTTGTTGAGCCAGATTTTCTATGGCCAGGTGCCCTTACTGTTGCCAACCCTCATCTATTTCCAAGTAAGGTAATATTTCTCCACGACCAGATGCTTACAAAGAATAATGAAAATGAAGGACACCACTCGTTTATAACCACCGCATGATGCTAAGCAAGGAGACACAAATGTGCACACACACACACATGCATGCACACACACACACACACACACACACACACATGCACAAATATGAAATGGGCTTCTTTTAGTTTCTGTCTAAAAATCCACTCACAAAACTTTGGTTGGCATGGGGTTATAGTAGAAGACACTTGCTCAAAGTGCCACACAGTGGGTCTGAACCCAGAACCATGTGGTTGGGGAGCAAAATCTCATACCACACAGCAATGCCTATCCAATGGATTTGAAAAATGACATTTTAAAGTTTCAACAATGTAGACAAATTGCTTGTTTTATGTATTAGACAATGGTGAAGATCCCATCGTTTTTATCTTGCATTGTGTATCAAGGACTACATTAAATTCAAGAACTTAAATCATTGTTGCTTAATTTGTTATACCTTAGAGAATACGGCAATGCTCTATCTTCAGTACAGAATTCTGAACTCCCTCCCTTTCAATATGTGTGTGTGTGTGTGCGTGCGCACACACACAAACCTGTTCTGTCCCATAGCAGACAGTTAATACAAGGGAGATAATCATGTCTTTATAATATTTGGTGGGATTAGAAGTTTGAATTTGAAATTAAGGAATAAAGAAAAAGATGCACAGAATATGCATATTTAAGTTTTATTTTGCTTGCTTATAATGTTCTTAAAATTTCTAGCTAGAGGTAATCATGTGTAGGGCTATCTTGTTCTTTTTAGAGTTCATCAGCATGATATAACTTGAGGAGTAAAAACTAAGTGTTTTATGAAGAATGATGTTTTCAGATGAAAAACAATTAGAATCTGGTAGAAATTCATGGAATGCAAGTGTTTTCTTATTTGTTTTTCTTCATAGAGCAATAGCAGTCTAGACAGAGGAGAGAGAAACTTCTTAGGGTCTACATACAGGGTAACTGCTTTCAAGGAAATCTATATACGTGTGTATGTAAAATCCTTCCAACGTTCAGTTTTCTATGTTGGCGTAGGTTAGATCATCATGGTTTGCCTGTTCTTATCTGGAATAACTGCTTCGGTAAATTAGTAGCCTGTGAAGTGACATTTTCCTTTTCTACAGATGCACTTCCTATCACCAACCACTTTACAGAATGTATTTGGTGCATTTCATTGTGTTGCCATCACAGAAGAGGTTGTCCTATATGAGATGGACTAATGAGTCTCAGCTACTCTATATCAATTCTTATTTAGAGACACTGCTTGCAAAGATGAATAGCTTGTGATGCAGCTTTGGAGTATACAGCTTGCTGATGTGTAATTTATCAATTCTGCCAATTCAATGCACTTATAGTTGTGATTAATTTTATTTCACAGCTAGGTGCTTCTAGGCTTAATCTCACTGTGTCTTCTGTAGCTTTAAGTTGACCATTGTGTGTGTGTGTTTGTTTGTGTGTGTGTGTGTGTGTGTGTGTGTGTGTGTGTGTGTTGTGTGTGTGTGTGTGTGTGTGTGCATGCATGCATGTATGTACCTGTGTGTAATTATACATATATGTATATGCAATATATAATGAGATATATAATTCACATGTGTATGTACATATATTGATGATGATGACAAACACACACACACATATGGACATATACTGTCCATCCCATGCTAGCATGGAATGCAGATGTTAAATGATGATGATAATATATAGTTATGCTGACAGGAAGGGTAAAATCCCTGCTGTTTCCTTATTTAATTCTCAGTCTGAAGAATTTCTAATAGGAAATTCCTTACATGTAAAACTCTGTAATTCCTAATAGCAAATGAAACACATGTAATGGTGAATATATAACACCAATAAATTTTCCAACTTCCTCTTTTGTTATATATAATTCTATATATATGTATATATAATTACATATGTGTGTATGTATATATACATATACATGTGCATGTATATATATATATATATATATATAGTGAGACAGTAAGATTATACTTGGATTTCTTTCACAACTAGAGATTTTATTTATTGGGAGCCTTGCAGCTTATAAGAATGAAGAAGATATCTGAAGAAAGTTATTAATGTTCTTTTGAAATCAGAAATCTAAGATTTGATTAAAATTTTCTCATTTTGAAAAGATGGTTTTGGACAATTGGTTGTAACTCCTTAGAACTACACAGTTGAGAGTTGTTGTTGGAATAAGATTCTACATTGTATGCAAGAGTGAGTTGTGTATGTATGTGCAAAATTAATTCTCCTTAACATATTTTTAAAATAAACCTATAAGCCATATTAAGTTCCTTCTCTGTTAGACACACACACAATAAGTGATTAGCAAATGAGAAGAAAATAATTCTTGTTTAAAAAAAAAGAAACAAAAAATATCAAGGTAAATAATACGTCATCAAGAATGAGCATACTGAAAGGAGAATTATTAAAATAGTAATTAATCCATGGCTTTTGGTTAGATTTGATACATTAAGTCAGAGTTCAGCAGAATAAATAATAGCCAAGACAACAAATAAAAGTGTATTTCCATTCTAAAGACAAATAATGAAAATTACTTGGTGTTGGTGGTTTTGGTGTTGGAGGAGAAGAAGAAGAAGAAGAAGGAGGAGGAGGAGGAGGAGGAGAAGAAGAAGAAAAAGAAGAAGAAGAAGAAGAAGAAAGCAATGGGTGTATGGTTAAGAAGCTTGCTTCCCAACCAGGTGGTCTTGGTTTCAGTCTTGGTGCATGACACCTTGGGCAAGTGTCTTCTGCTTTAGATTGGATTGATTAAAGCCTTGTGAGTGTGGATGTGGCAAACAGAAAACTAAAAAGAAGCCTGCTATATATATGTGTGTGTGTTTGTTCCCCACCCATTGCCTGTTGACAACCAGTGTTCATTTATTCATGTGCCCCTCATAACCTAGAAAAGAGATTGATAGAATAAACTCTAAACCCCTTCAAGGCTGTACCCCAGCATGGTCAAAATCTAAGGAAACAAATAAAAGATAAAATATATATATATTTGTTTCAGTCATTTGACTGTGGCCATGCTGGAGCACCACCTTTAGTCAAACAAATCGACACCAAGATTGTAAACCTAGTACTTATTCTATTGGCCTCTTTTGCTAAGTTACAGGGGATGTAAACACACTAACATCGGTTGTCAAGCGATGGTAGAAGACACTTGCACCAGGTACCACGCAGTGGGACTGAACCTGGAACCATGTGTTTGGTAAGCAAGCTACACTACTTACCACACACATAAATATATATATATATAAAATAACCTTGAATATTTTATTTAACCCTTTAACATTCAGATTACTCTGTCAAATGTAATGTTTATTTCTTCACATTTAAAAATTAATCTTGCATTAACTCAAAGCTTCAAGATTTTGCTGATGTGATTGATTATTTTGAGAATAAAATTGTAAATCTGACAAGTTTTAGCATAAAGCAGATAGAATATTTGAGCCAAATATGGCCAGTTAAAACGCTAATGAGTTAATGTTGTATTTTAACCCCATCCATTTCTTTTTTGTTATTCTTCATGTCGTGGTGCTCAAGTATTACATTTCAAATAACCTTGACTTAGAAAATGAAATGAAAGACATAACTGATATCTTGAACATAATAAGATAATGCTATGAAAAATTTATGCATCAAAATAAAAATTAATACATATATTAAAAAAAATTACAAAATGAGTAATGTTTACGCATTCTATAGCATTTTAATTCAATCTTTTCGATAGCAACCGAGCTGAAACTAGCTCTGGTCTGTAGTACAAATGTCTTGTCTTCGTAAGTTTTGAATTAAAATCTTCCACCAAACCTAAATCACAATTTATGTTCCTAACACTAGCTTAATGATAACTAAGTTATTTTACTAAATTCTTTGTTAGATTTAGAATTAACTGAAAGAAACAGAGCATTTCAAAATAAATATGGTAACAAAAGGGTTGAGATATTTTACATCTTTTTATGCAGCATGTGTAACTAAGCAGTTCATTACATTTATGCCATTAAAAAAAAAAAAAATGAATAGTTAAGACATCCAACACTTAGTTTTAAAAGGAGGTTTGTTAACTAAAGTAAACATCATAACATCATAATGCATATTGTTCAAACCTTTAGCATTCAGATTACTCTGTCAAGTGTAATGGTTATTCTATGGGTGAGGACATGTGTATGGATGAGAACAGCTGCATAAAGAAGTTTCAATCCCTAACTAGAGAAGGAACCTGTGGAAGAAGTCGACATAGAACAAGGTGGTGAGGCATGAACTTCAGATGTTGGGTTTCAAAGAGGCAATGACAAATGATTGAAAACTTTGGCAGTTTGCTGTGCTTGAGAAGACTCGTCATGTCAAGAGAAATCAAAGTTGTGGACAATTTGAGCATCTTCTAAGAGGCACCTGTGACACATAAAAGGCACCCACTACACTCTTGGAGTGGTTGGTGTTAGGAAGGGCATCCAGCTGTAGAAGCCAAGCCAAAATCAAACTGAAGCTTAGAACAGCTCTCTGGCTTACCAGTTCCAGTCAAATCATGTAACCCACGCCAACATGGAAAACAGATGCTAAATGATGGTACAAATGATGATGCTGATGGTGGTTGTGACATTTATCATGCAATATTTTGAAGATTTGAGATTTTGAGGAAGTGACTATTTTTAGAATTACATCATACAGTTGGTATGAGAGGCTGGATCTGGCTGATTTGAACATCAAACAGAGAAAGTATCTAAGCTGGATATGGCCAGTTTAAGTACTAATGGGTTAGGACAGGTCTTGAATGTATGATTACTTAGACCAACTTTTCCACAATATGCTTTAAGCCACAAACCAACAACAGAGCCTCTACAAATATTGGCAAAATCTCCTTTAAATAAAATCTTGCTGTCTTAAAAGACAATGTATAATGTATTCCTGAATATGATACTGGAACCATCACAGAACAGAGATTAAAACTAATAGGTTTTAATCTGGGCTACCAGAAAAATGTCATTCTAAAACAGCTTTGAAAAGGACACTACTGGAGGGAAAAAGAAAGAGAGGATGACTGAAAGCATCATGGCACAGAACATTCATAACCGACATGAGAGAAGCTAATATTACATGGCCAACAGAAACCAGTGGCATCAGCTTGCTGCCCAAGTGCTCAAGAGCATGGGAGGAACTGTCACTGATACTGAAAAATGATATCGCTGAGCAAAAGAAAAAAAAAGAAAAAATGATAATGACCACAGAGTGAATCCTCAATAAGAGCTAATATGTTTAAATTACTATGTTTAAATAGGAAGAAAGATGTTTATTCAAGTATTACAAGAGCCAATGTGCCAAAACCTAAATTTGCTAAGCCTATTAATCTTTTAGCATTTATACCAGCCATATCTGGCCCAAATATTTTACCTTATTTTCTATTCATTTTTGAGGTAACAAGATTTTACTGTTTTCTTTTTTTTTTTTTTTTTAAATTTTGATGTTTTTAAAATTTAACACTCTGATTACTCTGTAAACTGCAATGCCTATTTATTCACGTTGTTTTAAGTTAATCTTGTAGCTTTGAGATTTCAGTGATGAGATTGTTTACTTTAAGGATGAGATTGTAGGTAACTGTGAGAAAGAAGAGCTCTTTGAAGGTCAGTTTGAATAGAAAATTAGGGTTAGGGTTTGAAGGTCAGTTTGAACAGAAAATAGGTAAATAGGGCCACATATAACCAGTATAAATGCTAAAAGGTGAATAGGTTTAGCAAATTTAGGATTTTGGGCATTGGCTCAACAGAGTACTCTCATTATATTTAAACTGCTCAGCTCAGAAATGAACAAAAAGAGAAGCCTATATATATGCTTCTCCTCTGAGACCCTGTGGCACAAATTGACCAAAATTGAGAGTATGATAGAGGGCTTGCTCTTCATTCCGTAGAAGATAAAATTCAAATCGAACCATGTTACGACCAATGATTAATTACATCAAAAAGGTGCTTTTTTTCTATGAAAATCTCTATTTTTTTAATGATTTTTTGACTGCTGTCTTGCCATTTTTCAGTGTATTTCAACCAGAAAAATGTTCACTTAAAGAGAATAACAAGCTACATAATGCAAATTTTTTACTTTTCAAAAATTCCAATTCTAAAGTAAAAGGTCGAAACAAACCCGAGCAACGCCGGGCAATACTGCTAGTATAGTGATAAAATTTGATTGTTTACACAACATACTATGTTGACTTGTATGCCTTGAAAATACTGTATTCACTGTCTTTTGTAATAACCAACAATCACTAGTTTCCATGAACAATGATTTTTAAAAATGAAAAATAAAAATAAAACAGCTACATTACTGGATGAACTTACAACCTCAGTCTTATTAAATCTAATAAAGAATATCACTCAAGACAAAATCTAATAACATTTTCAACTTTTGCCACTTATTGTCATGTCATTAGAACAAGAGAAGATAAACTCTTACCTGCCAGTAGGCCCATGTAACAATAAGCATAGCTGAAGATATCTGTGACACCAGGGTCAACATTCTGATAAAGCTTCACTAATTTGTTATTACTTTCTCCTTGTCTTGGTGGATACTTTGTGTCATGGATCTCAAATGCAAGGCCAATCATCTGAAATTCAAAAAAGAATCAAAATATATTTGTGTATATACAATCTGAAAATCAAATATACAGTTATATAAATTTATTTTGGGTGGTAAGCCTTGCCAGACATCTGAAGGACCTGCAAAAGTCATGGGTACTATTAATCCTCTTTTAATAAGTCTATAAATGTATTTAAAGAAAGCTTCAATATACAGGCACACAAAATAGTCACATATGAAGAACAGCTGGCAAATGTTTATTCCAGGTGTCAGCTATTATATAGATTTTTTTTCTAAATAAATATAGTTGCAGTCATAACTACATAGGTGTAGGTGTAGCTATAAAGGTGCAGGGAGGATAATATAGGCACAGGTGTGGTCATAAAGGTGCAGGTGTGACTGTCTGGTGAGAAGTTAGCTTGCCAACCACATGGTTCTGGGTTCAGTCAAACTGAATGATGCTTTGGGCCAGTATCTTTTACTATAGCCCTCAACCGACCAAAGCCTTATGAGCGGATTTGGTTGGTGGAAACTGAAAAATGTGTTTTATCATCATCATCATTGTTGTCCATGCTGGCATGGGTTGGATGGTTTAACCAGTGCTGGCAAGCTGAGGGGCTGATTTCAAATGGTTTCTATTGCTGGATGCCCCTCCTAATGTCAACCATTCCAGGAGTGTAATGGGTGCTTTTACAGGCCATTGGCACCAGTATCTTGTGATGATTTCACTTGGCTTGATGGGTCTTCTTAAGCACAGCATAATGTCAAAGAGCTTGGTCATTTGTCATTGCCTCCGTGAGGCCCAACGCTCAAAGGGGCTTTTTACGTGCCACCAGCACTGGCCACCTTGCCTCTGTGAGGCCCAATGCCCAAAAAGTTACTTTTTATATGCAACCAGCATGGGTGCCATTTATGTGATACAGACATTGGTTATGACCATGATTTCATTTGGCTTGTGGGCCTTCTCAAGCATGGTATATTGCCAAAGGTCTCAGTCACTAGTCATTGCCTAACTTTTTTTCTCAAGATGCTTACATTCCATCATACATGCACACTGACATTATACCTAGCTTCACTTCTTTCAAGCCTACACATGTCCTCTGCTGACACAGCCCATGTTTTACTGCTATGGTGACATCAATATTGATGTCCTGTTTGAACATCTATAGATTATCTGTTGCACAAAATATGGATAGGGATGAAAGGATTAGGAGAAGTGTTTAGTATCAGGGGTAAGAGGAGGAGATAAGAGAGTATCAAGTGTTATGTAGAGATGTTGTACTAATTAGCTTACAAATTTAGAAAATCAGGAACAGTTGTAGTATGAGTAAAAGAGACACAGGGTGTATATATATATATTTTATAGGTAAGCTAGTGGCTGTGTGGTGTATAGGTGGGTGGTGGTGGAGTGGTCTCAGTCAGTTGAATAATCGTATTTTGAATATGATTTAGAAGAGCTGTGTGTTGGGTGGGAAGGAAAGAGAGTAACAACTACCCTATCCCAAATACATGATCAATACTCTCAGAATCACATTTGTTTTGTAGAAGGTCAATAACAGTTCAATGCTGAAATATACAGATCTGAACATTTATTAAACCTGTCCTATTTTCTGGCTCTGATAAAATCTTTTGAATTCAGCTTTGGCTATGATTATACATTATCATATGTCATTATTAGTTTCAAATTTTGCAAAAGCCAGCAATTTTAGGGGAGAGGTAAATTGATTACATTGACCCCAGTGCTTAACTGGTACTTATTTTATCAACCTAGAAAAGATGAATGACAAAGTTGACCTCGGTTGAATTTGAACTCAGAACATATAGATGGATGAAATGCTGCTAAGCATTTTACCTGGTGTGCTAACAATTCTGCCAGCTTGCTGCATTGATCAAATGTAATTATTAGCTTCTTGAAGTTTTATTTGTGTACTGTTCTAAGTCAAGGGAAGGCTGTTTCCTTGATATGAGCAATGGTTGTTGTCTTGGTGTTGTTCAAAAAGGTGAAGCTAGCATGAACTATTGGAAGAGGTTTTCAGTTTCTCAGAAGTACTGATGTTTGACATGAAATGGCTAGCTTGTATGTGGATCATGCTTGTTGACACATCCTGTGATGAAGTGGTCCAACAGGAAACTTCTGATTGAAGAAATGAGTACAATCCAATTGGTGAGCCACTTCAATAAAAGGCATACCTTATAAGCAAAAAAAAAAAAAAAAAAAAGCAACTCAGTGATAATGATATCTAGTAAAAGCAACCTTCACTGAGCAATAGCTGCTTGGAAACTAAGAAACACATGCTATTAATGCATTAGATCTAACCTGAAGTTTCCAATTCATTCTCAGTTGCCTTTGTTGCCAACCACCCAAGCTTTTGTGTTTGTTTTGTTAGTGAAATAAGAAGCAGAGACTTGTGCAACATTATCATGTTATATATGCTTGCACACGCACATATGTGCGTGCGCATGTATATGACGCCATGAAAAATAAAAGTATAAAAGAAACCATACACTACTAAGGCAACAAAAGAAATCCAAGTAAGGTAAAAAGAAGAAAAAAACAACAACAAAAAAAAACCCCATAAATTTCCAAAATGATAAGATGTATATTTCATTGTGAGTATAGAATATTATCAAGGAAAAAAACAAAAAGCAAAATCAAAAACTAAAAAAAACACAGAGATGTGTATCACAAGACCTCCAGAATGTTAAGCCAGAGATCAATAAGCCCGACCTCTTTACAGATACTTCACAGATTCAACTTTGATTGAAGGCTAGGAAAAAAAAAAGAAAAAATAGAATTTGATAGCAGCCATGCCATTTTTTTTTTTTGAAAAACAAAATATTTTCAGGTTTCTTAACATCTACACTGGCTTTCTCCATATTAATTTTGTTGAGCGGATTTACTAATTCAGGCATGAACAAGAATTATCGAGAATTTATTCTTACCACCAGATGTCCTTTCTCAACCATGAAATTGCAATGATTCTTATGTTAGCAGTTGACTGAGACAAGTGTTGTACCTCGTGTGTGAATATATCACAGTGCAATTATGAACTTGTGACCTATTTCATTGATGACCCATCCATCACAAACAGTTAAACACATTATGTCAAATATTTTAAATCCTAGTTATAACAATTATATTTTGGTGTACTTTGCTACCAATTCTACAATAGAGGACAACGGGGAGAGGGATGCTTCTACATGGTTGCTTGATTTTCTAGAAACAACAGCTGAATTTCTTTTAAGTCAGATACCATTTTCTAAAACAATGATGAATACAATGTAATGCCCAGTAACCTCTAAAAGATGCAATTATCATGGCTGGAAGACTTTTGATCATAATTTTGTTTAATGAAGAAAGACCTAGTTAAACAACAACACGGATATATATATATATGTGTTTGCGTGTGTGTGCACAGATATATGAAGTACAAAAGAATGACCTCAGGACACTAAACCTTTCAGACAAGATGACAAAGGATCGAGATGCCAGGTGCCTTGCCATACTCAAGAAGACCAGTATGCCACAGCAGAAGTGTGAAGTCCAATTCTTCTGGCAGTGCTACATAAAAGCACTTGTGCGGTGCCATATAAAAGCGGCCAGCAAACTCTGTAAAGTGGTTGGCATTAGGAAGGGCATCCAGCTGTAGAAACCATGCAAATCAGACTGGAGTCTTGCGCAGCTCTCCAGCTTGCCAGCTATGGTCAAACTGTCCATCCCATGCCAGCATGGACAATGGATGTTAAATGATGATGATGGTGATGAAACATATATAGTAAAATAAGGATTCAGATAGAATCAGGTACTTGAAAAGATATGCAGCAGGTGGGGGTGGATAAACCTGTGGTTCTGGCTTATGGTTGGTAAGTATCAAATAGGATATTCCGGTTGTGTACACAGAAAACTAACTCTATGAGTATTTAGCGCCTAGAGCCTGGTCCAAATCACGTATTACATTGAATAGAACGTTGTTGGTATACTCTAGGGTGTCCGACAAGTAAATCCCCTAGGTGTATTATAATCAAATGAGTAATAACATGTGATGGATAAATGTCAGCTCATTACAACTGTTTCTTATGCATCTTTTTAACAGAAGAATGAGAATATTACTCCATTACAGAGAAATCGTAATCATTGGATGAAACATAATTTTACAAAGAAAAGAATATCCCAAGAATACAGCAGGGATGTGGCAGAAGTTTGTCAAGGCCAACTATGAAATGGGAGACTGATCTTTCCATACTTCCCACTGCTCTAAAGCCTACTATAATAAAATATCAGCTACACGACTCCAGTCTACCTATGAACTAGTCTAAGACACTCCTTTCTCACCTGGGTTGCTGACCTTAGATATATTACACACTTTCAAGAACTATATTCTTAAACTCAATGGCCAACTTAGTTGGTCAGTCTCCCATTTCATAGTTGGCCTCAACAGACTTCAGCCACATCCCTGCTGTATTCTTGGGATATTCTTTTGTTCGTAAAATTACGTTTCATCAGATGATTGCGGTTTCTTGTAATGCAGTAAAATTTCTCATTCTTCAATTAAAAAATGTGTAAGAAACAGCTGTAATGAGCTGACAATTATCCATCATATGTTATTATTCATTCATTTGATTATACACACACACATATAAGAATAAGGTGTAGGCAGACAGACAATTGGAATCTGATCAGATTATGAAGCTTATATATTTACACAACTTGAAGGTTTAAAATAATGTTTTAGGAGTTTAGATCACAAGAGATAAATAAAAGATCAGTTGAGGCATGTTCATAATGGTTGTGATATATGCTGGTATTCTCCTGGAACAATTATAAGGGAAGGCCATATTATTGATATTAGATAGTAGGTTAATGAAGGTCATCACAAATAAAATCAAAGTTGGATGAGCAGATGGAAGGTGTGCATATAGCCCTTACACCTGTTTCAAGAATAAATGTGCAATTGGTGCAATTCCTTACAAGCAGTCTGCAAGCAGCATTTTAGTGGCAATCTATTCCTCTTCAGTGGAATAGTTTTGATCTCTTGTGATCTAAACTCCCAAAACATTTTCAGCCTTCAAGTTATGTAAATATATAAATATATGTCATATTCTGACCAGATGCAAGTTGTTTGCCTGACTATACCAATGTCATTGAATGTAAATCATCCTACAAGAAATAATAAGTGTCTAACTGTTTGGATAATAATAAAAATATATATTGTTTTATAGGCATATCTCACCTTTTGTAGTTTCAAATTACATGTTTTCCGACTTTACATAATTAAAAAAAAAAAATTAATGGGAAAATAAACCCCAAATTAAGTTGATTTACCTGATTTTATGTTTGTCATATTTAAAGGAAAACATATTTAAAACCATAAAAACTTTTTTAAAAAGCAACAAAATACTTAAATACCAGTACTGATGTAGAAAATCAAATAAAATACACGTGAAAATATGCACAAATCATTTATTAAAGCACATTAAATTTTTAAAACATTTTTTGTGTTACATCATTTTTTAAGTTAAGTCACATATCTTGGAACCAGTAATCAATGTAAGTTGATGCATGCCTGTATAAGGAATTCTATGATCGTGTTTTTTTTGCACTATTTCTAGCAAAAACTTAACATTGAATGTGTGTTTGTATGTTATTTTTTCTTTTGTTTATATAAAGTTAGAACCCTCATAGAAAGCGAAAATATAAAAAAAATATAAAATTAGCATTTCTCAAACATTCGATCATTTTGAATTTAATTTCAGATTTAGAACTGATTAAAGATTATCAATAATACTGATATCAAAGAATACCATTCAATTATAAATTAACTTCAGATGTTATAATTTTTAGTGAAAATTACATTTTAAAATTATTGTAAAAACAATTATGGATATGGCTAGCAAACACATTAATTACAGTAAGAGGACATGCATTGAAAATCAAAGATAATTTTTTTTTGCTGCTTACTTTCCCTCAAATTATAACATGTTGTATATGTTGATACATAAAAGAACATTTTAATCTTAATCACTTCCAATAGGGGCGGTCATCTTATACAATCAGCTATAACAAGTCTACCTTAGATCCATTGGTACACAGTAAGTTGTTTGCAAGGGTAACTGTTGATGGTAGGCTAATCTATGCCTTGGTAACTTCCTACATGGCTTATCCCTTTGATTATTTCAGTCATTAAACTGTGGCCATCCTGGGGCAGGGCATTGCTTTGAAGGGTTCAGTCAAACAAATTGATCTCAGAACTTGTTTTTAACCCTGGTACTTATTCTATTGATCTCTTCTTACCAAAGTGCTAAGTTATGGGGGCATAAACAAACCAAAAGCAGCTGTCAAGCAGTGATGAGAGACAAACACACACACACACACACACATATATATATATACAATGGGCTTCTTTCAGTTTCCTTCAAGCAAATCCACTCACGAGGCTTTGGTTGGCCAAGGAATTTAGTAGAAAACACTTGTTGCATTTATTGGGACTGAACCTAAAACCATGTGGCTGGGAAGCAAGCTTCTTACCACACACCCATGCCAGGAACTGCATATATAACAAATGTAATTAGACATTAAATGAAGGAGTCAGATTAAGGAAGATGAGAGAAAACTATTTGGAAAGATTTCATAAGAAACACTTAATGATGCTGCAAACAGTAGCTGCTGCTGCATCTTTTGTTTCATTTTCTTTTCCAAATATTAAACAGAGAGAAATACTCCAAATTCTTTTTTTTGTACTGGACTAAAGTTGATTGAATTGAAAAAGAAATGAAAAAAGAAGAAACGCATGGTAACTAAAGGGTTGATGTTGTTCATCCAGTAGAGCTTACTCAGTTCATTTCCTTGACTTTCCTTCAAAATCTTACACATTTAATACTCATGGCTCTACCATGCAACAAGCCGCTTACATACTTCTTATACACATCTTATTTCTTGCATACAGAAACCTATTGTAATTTTAACTCAGGGTCAGCTTCGGGTATTCCAGCCATGACTATTGTCTTTTCATTTATTCAGGAATAGTAGATCAAGACTGGACTATGTTCTGTGTTGTTGAAGAAGACACTTTATTTCATGTTGCTCCAGTTCACTCAGCTGTAGAAATGAGTTGTAACATCATTGGTGGCAAGCTGTATTGGCCTTTGCCTTTCCCTTGGATAACATCAGTGGCATGGAGAGGGAGGCTGGTATGCATGGGCGACTGCTGGTCTTCCATAAGCAACCTTGCCTGGACTTTTGCCTTGGAGGGGAACTTTCTAGTTGCAGTCCCATGGTCAGTCATGACTGAAGGAGGGGGGGTCTTCACCCTTTTAGTTGATCTAGAACTACATTACCCAAAGAGTCAACTTTTAAGATAGTAAAGTGTCATTTGAAGGATATTTGATAGGTTAACCCATTAGGATTCATATTATTTTGACAAATGTAATTCTTATTCATTCAAATTGTTTTGAATTAATCATGCTTTATCTTACAGTTTTGAGATTTTGATAATGTGATTGTTTAATTTTAGAAATAGATTATAGAATAGATGTTAGAGGCCAGATCTGGTTAGTTTCACCATAAAACAGATAGAATATTTGGGCCAGATATGGTTGGTTTAAATGCTAAAGGGTCAAGCAACTACACAGAGACTCCTCTGTTGGTTTGTTAATTTTTAGAGGTAATAAATCTATAAATGCCTCCCTTCTGTCTCTCTTATTTCAGGTACCACAGTTTTTATCACAACTTCCAACATTAATAGTAACCATAGAATTTCAAATGCCACCAGGGTCGACTTTGCCTTTCATCCTTACAGGCCAATAAAATAAGTACCAGTTGAGCACTGGGGACAATATAATCAACTAAGCCCCCACCCCTGATATTTCTGGCTTTGTACCAAAATTTGAAACCATGGTATAAAAAGTGATCCATTTCAGAGCATCAGTGGATTACAATTCATAAATGTTGTTATGGTTTAACATATGTAAAGTTATGGTTGCCTACCAGTCTGACAGAGAATTACAATACTTGTGTAACTGCTGACAGCATTAAATACACAGTACTTAGTCCCTATTTTCTCTGTTTCTACATACTGAGCAAACCCACTATCCAGATATTACTAAGGTTGATTGCTGCCTATTACATACATACTGTCTGAGGGTGTTGAAGACACAGAAATTTTTCTGGTTGAAATATATCTTGAAACGAAAAAGATATAGCCAATGAAATTATAATTGGATAGCAGAGGCTGTATACAAACTCAGACAGAGGTTAAATAACTTTTAAAGATATTTTGGTTGTGACAAAGACATATAAATATAGGTATGGTACTTATATGCAATGAATAAGAGTAATAAAAATAGCACAAAAATGAAGAGATATTCAGAGCACAAATGAACCAAGACATATCTCAGAGAGCTAACAAATAATTGTTAAGATCAGTGATCAAAAATAGAGACAGACAAAATAAAAGGAAAATATTGCAGACTTATTCTGAGATATATAGGTATATTGGTAGAATCTTTAGAATGTCATTAAATGCAAGATATTTAAACTTTTTAACTCATCCTCTGAGTTCAAATCCTGCCAAGGCTGGTACTGCCTTTCCTTTTTTTTTTTTTTTTGAGGGATGTTAAAATAAGTACCAGTGAGTGCTGAGACTGATATAATTAGCTGTTCCCTCCTACATGAAATTCAATATGGATGATTGCCTTTTGGTGGGTACCTCTGGCCATTGATAAGTCAAGCAGTGGACTTTTTATTTACAGTGTGTGTGTGTGTGTGTGTGTGTGTGTGTGTGTGTCCATAAATAAACAACAGTATGGTCATTAAAACATCTGATGGTGAATATGTTAGACTAGTGAGTTTTTGCTATGGTTCTTCTGTCTTAGGTAATTAGTTGAGATAAAGCACTGAAATTACTTCACTTAATATTGTTGGTACATCTACTTTCACAGAAAAATAATTAGCATTGTCATTCATGTTCTGTCATAAGATAGCTGACATTACAGTTTTCTTGATTATCAACCTTATCTTAGAGTATATACTTAGATTATTTACACCTAACTCATAGTATCACATAGTCATCTGATATCTTATTCTGGGTTATGTATTTGGTCCCTGATTGGTTTCAAGATAGCAGTCCAATTTCTAAAGCAAGAGTATTTAGCCACTGGTGTAGAAGTAGTAGAAGTGTGAGGGCAAGTGCTGTAGCAGTGCATTGCTGCATCCACCATTTGTTGGTGATTCCCTACTGCCCTTGGCAAATGACACCTTTGTACCACTCAGGCAACAACCCTCCAACCCATGGGTTTGTTTGGGAAGTTGTCATTGGTGAGGGTTTTACAAGGCTGGAGAGCAAATCCTACCTCAACTTCTTTCAGTCCCCTTTTACGACACACAGAGCCAATGTTGGGTTTATTCTTTGACATGCCAGTCCCCACACAGCACTAGAAAAATATGAAAGTGTTTTGCTCAAGAACACAACATGCTGCCCAGTCCGGGAATTGAACCCATGATTTGATACCTGTGAGCACAACACCCTTAACCACTAGGCTATGCACCACTGGTGGATGCAAAATAATTGTTCCCCCAACAATTTATTATGTATTATCAAAATCTGCAGGACTATCACATACAACTTGCCATGAAAAATATGTAAGCGCATGCGTATGTGTAAAACTTATATAAATTTTCATTATGAGCATTAACATATTTATCAATTTTACAGTATTACTTCTATTTTTACAACTGCAGTAGGTTTCCCTATGCCCTCATGTTCTGCTCCCCATAAAATCTTGCAAATAACCGGTCTATCTACTTCTACTCATCTTGTGCTTTGAAGGGTCACCTTGGCAGGTTATCATCATTATTTATCATGTGCAGCTCTTTCTGATCACTTCTCTTTCCTTCTCTTCTACCAAATGTGAGCAGCCATGCAGATCCTCTACAAGAATCTGCTCTGACCATCTCTCATCCCCTAGCATGAAGATGACCCCTACTTCCTGCATGGTTCATAGTTCTGAGATGAATGGTTACCTCAATAGCACGAACAAATAAGAAAAGGAAAATATTTAACTGACAATGACTTCAAATACTATTTTCTAAACAACTTAATTGCATCAAAAAAAAAAAAAAGATGTGGAAAACCTTTCAGACTGACTTTATTAGGTCCTTTGCGCAAGTGAAAATACCTTAACCCTGTTTACTCCAACAAAATCAAAAGAAACAGTTGCTAATAATGTACTTGTTCTCTGTCATCTTATTTCATAACTGAATGGGTGCATCTGCTTTTCATGGTGGCATGGGTCAGACAGGTCACCATCATCAGAGAGAAAGTTTTATTTGGAGTTACTGCCATTCTAGTTATGATGAGAAGGACCATATCATGTTTATAGGATTTATTTTGACACAAATTCAACAGCTGGACATCCTTCTTAACATCAACTACTTTATAGAGAATCTATCTATCCGCTCAGTCGAAGTCGGCTCTCGGTTACTCGTTGGATCAGTGTCCTCCAGTCAGTTCTATCCTGGGCCGCTTCTTTTAAATTGGCTATGTCCATTCCGGTATCACTCTTGATGATGTCAAGCGAGCGGGTTCTTGGTCGGCCTCATCCTCTCTTGCCACTGACCATTCCGAGCATGATGTCCTTCTCCAGGGAATATAGAGAATACTCATTGAATTTTACCATGGCACCAGCACTACAGAGGTTGTGTCTTTGACAAGATAAAACTAAAGAGTTCTCTCAGTCTTATGATGTCTCTCCATGAAAATAATACCAACACTATGTATATTCAAATAGAGAAAATTTTAAGCCATCCAACTGAGTGTATATGTGTGTGGACAGGAAAAATACATCACTTAAAAGGGAGTGTTTATACTTATTACTCAATCTGCTATAAATAGCAGACAAATCTTCCTCAAACATAACCTACTATCATTTGACGTTGTATAACCATAGCTGAAACATCAAGGTCAAACAGCATCAACAACAACATAACTTATTCAAAGATTTATGCCTGTATTCAATATGACGGCTGTTGTATTGCTTCAGGTCAGCCCTAATTTAACATACATAAGAACAACTCATTTTTGTTTTTTACTGTTATCAAAAATTATATAAAAATATGTCCATTTTTAAAAAAATAATACCACCACTACCATTATTTCTATATGTTCTGTTCTCACTGAATTGGTAGAGTAGCGAGCAAAATGCTTTGCTCTAATTAGCTACACCTTCTCATATTCTCAGTTCAAATCCGGATGAAGTTTACATTCACTTTCATACTTCTTGAAGGAAGAAATGGTGATAAAATAAGAACTAATAATATACTGAGGTAGACATAATTGAGTGTTACCTTCATCTCCATCCTACCAACAAGAAAGAAAATCATTGTGGCCTTGTGCCTATATTTGAAATCAATATTATAATATTTCCTGATGTTGCTTCAAGCTTCAATTTAAAAATGCTTTACATTTGTTTCTGTTTTTTTTCTTCTCTCTCTCAAACTACATCCCACTCCACTCTAATCAATAAAACTAACAGCATTACCAGCAATTTTCTTGTTGTATGCTCAATAAGAATTTCAAAATTTAAAGTAAATGTTTATTGCTTTCACTTTTCATTCTGAAGTATATTATGTTGCCTTGTCAGTTTCAATTATGTTTTGCTGCTTAAAAAAAGCAAAAACGATCAATTCACTTTCACTTTCATTTTCTCATGCTCTCCACCCATTCTGCTGCTATCTCACACACAACGCACCTGCTAACAATCGCTTTGTTTGGATTAAGAGAGGCACTTAAGTAAACAAATTCAAATTCTTTCAGATGAGTTTTCCCCTTATTCATGTAATGCTACCACTGTATTAAGTGCTGTATAATTAAACATGTCAGCTTTCCTAGTGGTGGTGGTAACAACAGTAGTGGAAGGAGGAGCTGACATGAACAAAACTAGAACACCAAAGCTATAACTTCCATGCTTCTGATTATGTGATTTTTCTAATGAATCTCCTAACAGAGATAAATGAATAGGCTGGTAAAGATATGTAGTGCAAATAGAAGATATGAGTAGATTTAAGAAAGTGAAGCAAGAGGGCAGAGAGTAAAGAAAACAAAAGGTAATGGGCTGGGTTAATACAGTCCTCTTCCTCCTTAAACACCAACATTTTATATTTTGATGTAAGCAGTTCACTTGTGGTACATTATCAGCAATGCCCTCTGTTAAGTCTATCCAAGGTTTCCCTTTATCTGGCAATTTTGCCATTCCTCTACTCCATTGTGTGCCTTTAGGTGACTCTCAATAGTACTTGTAGAGGCTGTTATAGGGAGTCATAGAGAAACGCATATAAGGTTTAATGGAGTGCTTAAAGCCCGACTGCTGTCTTTAAAAGTCTATCATGGTTCTATCAACAGTGCTCAGTCTATTCTAAATACATGTTCAGACAGACTCTAGCAACTCTATAATGTCAAAGTTCAGCTGTCTGTAGTCCACATTTTCTTGAGGTGGGCTTGCTAATCCAACTTGATAATTGTTTGTGTTGAAGAAGATATAAGCCATTTGCAGTGGAAAGAAAGCACTGTTTTTGGCCATGTTTTCACTTTTTTTCTACTAAATAGAGCAATGTAGGTTACATGAATGGATTGTAGGATAGAAACTTCTTTCATATATGGTTTCAGATTTTGACACAAGGCCAGCAATTTTTGAGGAGTGGGTAAGTCAATTACACTGACTCCAGTGGTCAACTAGTACTTATTTTATTGACCCCAAAAGGATGAAAGGCAAAGTTGACCATGGCAGAATTTGAACTTAGAACATAAAAACATATGAAATACTATTATGCATTTTTCCTGGCATGCTAACATTTCTGCCATCTTGCCGTCTTACTTCCCTCATGTATTGACATAAGAATCAGAGAAAAACCATTTTGAATAGCTCTTAACATGAAGGTCTTGTAGAAGAGACACAGACTAACCATTTTGATACTAACCTACCTGGAACTGCCCTCATTCTTTTAAAGTGATGTAAATTAAACCTTCCATCAAAATTTCATGCTATGATCCAAAAATCAACATAATAACGACTAGGTTATTTTGATAAATTCTTCATTATTTTTGAAATGAACAGAAACAAAGGCAGTGTTTTTCAACAGAAATATGGCAGCAAAAGGTTTATTGAAGTTTTGCAAGCCTTACTAACATTTACTGGCATTAAAGAAAAATAATGCCTATAACAATGTCCATTAAATGAATGTCACTAGAGATTATAGAAACTTTACTGGATGTGTGAAAATGTAGTATGAAATTATGATATAGCCAATACACATGCAGTGCCTTTATACAAAGAATGGTCTGGTAAGCATTGCAATCATCTTTGACTAATCACCCAGCTTGGTAAACTGCGCTGATGGGCTCCAGCTTCCAAACAATTCACATGAACAAATAAAGAGAATTCTTTGAAACATTTTTGAGCCAATACACCATAGCTAATAAACCATTTATCATGCAGAAAGACATACTTCCTTTTCATTTTGAGATACCCTACGTCTTATGGAGCAGGTATCTTACTGTTAAAGCTCTTTCTGACCTGCAGTTAACCATTCATAACAATATAAGCTTAAATCTATTTTCTGGATTGGATAAAAGAGAAAATAATGAAGTCCATATACACATAACATCAGAAACAAATTTTGAATACTTGGATAACCCAGAACTTTTAGAAAATTGCTTTTTAAGAACTTAAGCCAATCTGGTGTTCAAGCTATTATTTGAGCCAACATTTAAAACTTTCTGAGAGCAAGCAAATATAACATGATATGACAAATAATGATGACAAAAATTAAAAGTTGCTAGGAATTTCAGGAACCATTCCCATATAATGAGCCAGTTACTTCCTTGTTAGCTGTAATCAATAACTTGAAAATCATATCTTCTACCATGAAGAAACTCATAACACCCAATCTATCAACAATTATAAGTACAGGCTAGCAGTAACATATATAAAAGACTGTTCTTTTAATTTATCTCCACATGTTTGCTTAAAATAGCAATAATCTAGCATTAAAAAACTTAATGGGTTTAGTTAACTTACCCGTAATGTTAAAAACAGTTGTACTGCATTAGCAAAAGCAGGTGGTGCTGGAAAACCAAACCAAGATGCGGTACGGAAGAAGGCCAAGTAAGTAAAGCACCAAAATAAACTAACAATGTGGCAGTATCTGGAAAAAACAGAAGAAAAAGAGACTGCATATCAGAAAACTTAGAAAGGTATATTTGTGAATATGAGTGTAATAAAATTTTGTTATACATATATTGCTATGAGAAGAAATGAGTATGTAATAATTTAAGTATGACAAGCTACCTGTCATTTTCAAGCAAGAAGGAGGGGATTTTGTTTCAGTTATCATCATATAATTTCAGCTCCACTGTCTTTCAGATGCAGACTATATAGAAGGATAATATTTTACTTTGCATTCAAATAAAAGAGAAATTATATAATCGGGAATATGTCAGAAGTATTGCATTACCATATGACAATGATAATTGAATAATGAAAGAAGAGAAGCAGTTATATTTACAGATAAATTAAATCTGTATCAATTTGTTAAATTGTTATGTAACTAAAGGAAATGTTAAGCTTTGAAAAGCTGAGGAAGTATTTGGAAATGAAACACTTAACATAGAACTTATGGAGGAGTATTTGGAAATTTCAAAAAGAATTCTAACTACACTAAAACAAACACTTAATTTTGATTAACATCTTAGTTATTTGGGATATTGAAAGACTATGCTTTCTCTGAAGAGGTTTAATAATAATAACACATCTTAGAGTTGTGATTGTATCTGCCAAAATCAGACTCCCTCTCATCTACATAGAAACTGTGTTAAATATATTGCCCAACCCATTTAACTATTCAAATTAGGCAACTAAAAAGCACCTGTTTAACTAAAAAGCTAAACATGGTAGCTAAACATGCCAGAAAAGGCAACTACATCTACCATCTTAATACTTTAATATTCAGATTACTCTATAAAATGTAATACTTATTTATTCACATGGTTTTGAACTAATCATACATTATCTTGTAGTTTCAAGATTTCAATAATGTGATTATTTTAAAAATGACATAGTAGGGGAAGTTTACATAGCCTAATCTGGCTGGTTTGAACATAAAACAAGTAAAATACTTGAGCCAGTTTTAATGCTAAAGGATTAAATTACAAAAAAGACAGAATGGATAACATAGTCATAATTTGTGACAAAAAAAAATATTTGATTCTAATATTTCTAGTGCTAACAATGTATATCAAAGAGAAAGTCACTTATGCCATTGCTCAAATTACTAGTAACAGCAGCCAAATCTCTTTCAAATCATCTCATTGTCCTAGAATGATCTTTTCAGAAAAAGTAATCAACATTTACAAGCTTTGATTTCTCCAGGTCATAAGAGACAATTGAAAGAATTTATTTAAGTCTGAATTTCCATTTCAGATTTGCTTAAAAGTTTTCAAAGAATATTTGAATAAAACCTAAATTCCATAGATTGAAACTGAATCAGATTTAATAGTGAACTGATTTAATATTATCGTATATCTAATAGGAACATTGATTCGCTCAGCCAGACAAACATTCATATATGCAGACAGGTCAATTCACACAGTGTGGCAATAAAAGAAGAAACAGAAAACGAGGTTCTTTTAATATATTTTCAATGGATGCCAAAAATAAAAAGCAAAAAAAAAACACCGCCCCCGCCACCATTCAAGAGATATGAACTCACAATATACAAACAAATATGCATACATGCCTACACACACGTATACACATACATATATCTATATATATACACATACAAACACACTTGTTCCTTGGAAAAGGCCAAAATTCAGGATAGGCCTGTATGTCTGGTCTGGTGGGTCTGGACTATTGAATTACAAATATGATCCAGCAGTGGTGGTGATGGTGGTGGTGGGGGTCTGCACAGTTTCTTTTATCTAATTTCACTCACAAGGCTTACTCCAACTTGACACTACAGTAAAAGACACCTGCATTGAGATGCCACACAATCAAATCCTAGATCTCACCATTGCAAAATCAACTTCTTAAATTCTGCGCCTACACAGACATATTCACACACACATACACATACGTACATATTTACACACATATACACATATATGCACATACATACATGAACAATTTCACATATATGCACACAAGCATGTATCATCTTCACCATCATCATCATTTAATGTCCATTGTCTATGCTGGCATGAGTTGAATGGTTTGACCAGGGCTGGTAAGCTGAGGGGCTGCACCAGACTCCAGTCTAATTTGGCATGCTTTCTACAGCTAGATGCCCTTCCTAACATACGTATTCACAAGCATGGATGTCGTTCCTATACATACATATTCACAAGTATACATATGTTTGTCCACTGGTATACATATGTTTGTCCACAAGTATACATATGTTTGTCCACAAGGACCATCAAGTTAGTCATCATTAAGAATGACTGACTTGTGCAAAGGAAGAGTTGCATACCTTCAGCCAACCAGACACTTTCATCCATGATCATCTTCAATTCAGTGGCAAGACCAGATCAAGATGACTGGGGATGGAGATGGATACAGTGGATGACCGAAATGTCTTACTTGCCTCATCTTGGTTTCTGCACTCTACAAAGTGTTGTTGCAGCCACCTTCCGCTCTGTTGAAGCATGAAGGTTTCGTCTGTAGAGTTTGCTAGATCCAGGTTTCACAAGCCAAAACATACATATACACACATGTATAATGTATCACAGTGCTGTCAGTTTTAAGGAGAAATATTCTAATTGTTCAATCAATGACATGGATGGCCTACTCAATAAGTTAGTTTATGATTGGCTGTGTATTATTGTGCAGATAATTGCACCTTATGTGATGTGAAGGCGCATGGCTCAGTGGTTAGAGCGTCAAGCTTACGATCGTGAGGTCGTGAGCTTGAATCTCGGATTGGGCTGCGTGTTATGTTCTTGAGCAAGACACTTTATTTCACGTTGCTCCAGTTCACTCAGCTGTAGAAATGAGTTGCAACATCACAGGTACCAAGCTGTATTGGCCTTTGCCTTTCGGTTGGATAACACTGGTGGCGTGGAGAGGGAAGGCGGTATGCATGGGCAACTGCTGGTCTTCCATAAACAACCTTGCCCGGACTTGTGCCTAGGAGGGTAACTTTCTAGGTGCAATCCCATGGTCTGTGTCATGACCGAAGGGGGTCTCAGTTGCACCTTAATATAATCCCCACCACATCAAAATGAGTATGTTACATGGTGCAACAAAACTGGCCCTTTAATTTATGGGTGCAGTTCAATCTGACAGGCTTCCAAATAATTTCTCCCGACCCAATTCCACTTCAGTTTGACCTGAGATTATGTTAAACCCTTTAGCATTCAGATTATTCTATCAAATGTAGTGCTTATTTATTCACATAGTTTTAATTTATTATGCATTCCCTTGTAGATTCAAAATTTTGATGACGTGATTGTTATTTTTTGAATGGCATTGTAGGGTAGGTGTGAGAGAAGGGATCAGGCTAGTTTGGGTGTGAAATAGGTTGCATATTTGGGCCAAATATGGCTGGCTTGACTCTTTTTGCATTCAGATTACTCTATCAAATGTAATACTTATGTATTCACATTGTTTTGAATTAAGCATGCATTATCTTGTAGCTTTGAGATTTCAATGACATAATTCACTTTTAGAATGACATTGTAGGGTAGGTGTGAGAGGCTGGATCTGACTTGTTATAGAATATTTGGGGCCAGATATTGCTAGTTTAAATGCTAAAGGGTTAAAGGATATTTGCTGAAAATACCATACAGTGGGATCAAACCTATGTGCTCATCGCTGTGAAATGAATATCTTAACCACTCAGATATGTTCAGAGCGCTACATGTGTGTGTATATTCTTTTATTCTTTTACTTGTCTCAGTCATTTGACTGTGACCATGCTGGAGCACAGCCTTAAATGAGTTTAGTCAAAGCAATCGACCCCAGGACTTATTCTTTGTAAGCCTAGTACTTGTTCTATCAATCTCTTTTGCCAAACCACTAAATTACAGGAACGTAAACACACCAAGATCGGTTGTCAAGTGATGGAGACACAAAGACTCACACATAAATACACACACACACACACACACACATTGCCAAAGACATGGGAGTGTCTGAGTTTCTTATCAGTTAGGTAGTGCATGAAGACATTTGGTATTCCTCATACAAGATGAGAAAGGGCCAATTAAAGTCCTAAGTCATTAAGGACAAGAGGAAAGACCACGCTACGAAGCTTTTGAACTAATTTAAGCATCCCCTCCAACTGAACATTCTTTATCTCAGATGAAAAAAATTTCTGCCAAAATCAGATGGTGAACACACAGAACAACTATTGGCTTGCTGTGTCCCCAAAACATGTACTGAAAGTGATAAAAATCAAACATCCAGTCAACATCATGGTGTTTAGAGTGATCACTAGGATGGTGACATAATACCTCCATTCATCTTCCCACATGACATCAGACTCAACACAGAAGCCTACATCAAGTGCCTGGAGGAGATAGTGCTGCCCTGAGTAAAGAGGATGGTTGCTGAAAGACCCTATATCTCACAACAGGACTCTGCACCATGCCACACAAGCAGGAGATCCCAGTCATGGCTGTCAGAAAATTTCTGCAATGACATCACCTCTAACATCTGGCCACATAACTCCCCTGACTGCAACCCCTTGATTATTATGTGTGGAGCGCAGTTGAGTGTGAGACTAACAAAACTCCTTGTAACACCAAAGATGAACTGAAGGCAAGGATTATGACAGCATTCATGAACTTAAACAAGTAGACCGTCCAGAAGAGTTGCAGGAGATTCTGATGTTGTCTGGAGGCCGTGGTTGAAGCCAATGGCGATATTATTGAATAAATTTACTCTTTAGTATTTCAAGATATTTTTATGTAATTTTAGTAAATATATCTGTTAAAATGATTTGTCAGTGTTATTTTCATTTTTGTATAATTTAGACGACAATTTATTGATCCACCTGTATATATATATATATATATATATATATACACAATGGTCATCTTTCAGTTTCCTCCAACCAAATCCACTCACAAGGCTTTGGTTGGCCCGAGGCTATAGAAGAAGACACTTGCTCAAGGTGCTATGCAGTGGGACTGAACCAGAAAACAAGTGGTTCTTACAACACAGAGCCATACTCACAAACATATACACACTGTATTTTATATTCAATAGGAAAACAGAAATTTTATAAATCCATTATTTTCAATTTTGAGTGAATACTAGAAGAGTGTTGCAATCATTTTCATTGCTGAATGAAATACGAAAGGATGAAATAAACCAACAAAACATTAAAATTTTCAGAGAAACCACCGAATTTTTGTGAAATTAATTTAAAATAGAAACAAATAAATGAAAGAAATAATATCAATCTAACAAAAGCTAAAGAAGGAAAAAAAAAATGTTTCGATGAAAGGGGATTAAAAAAAATAAAAGAGAGAGAGTATGGATTATATTCTGTGTGTATGAGCATATATTTTATTAATATATGGAGAAATACATATCTGTATTATATATGTATATATAAAACAAACATAATAATAATAATAATAATAATGATGATGAAGCTTTGAAAGAGAATGAATGTACATAGAAAAAAGTGATGGTGTGTGTGTGTATATATATATATATATATATATATATATATACACACATATGGGAAGAGTGAGAGAGATAGAGTATGAATAAATAAGGAGAGTAAGGTTGTGGAAAATCAGTTTTACATAGAAACAGGCTAAAAGACAAAAAAACAAAAAAAACAATGACTTGATTCAGATTTGATTCAAGAGATTGAATTACTTTGAAGACAAGTTTTAAGCATATTTAAACATACCTAAAAATATTTCCAAAATGATCTAAAATGGTGTGTGTGTGTGTGTGTGTATTATAATAATAATAATAATAATAATAATAATAATAATAATAATAATAATAATAATAATAATAATAACAACAACAACAACAACAACAATAATAATTTTCCCACAAAGGTTGCAATTTGTTTCAGCTCTTTACCTTCTGAGTTTGAATCCCTCTGAGGTCAACTTTGACTTTCATCCTTTCAAGACTAGTGTTCAACTGGTACTTATCCCAAAAGGATAAAAGGCAAAGTTGACTTTGGTAGAATTTGAATTCAGAATGTAGCGGCAGATGAAATACCACTTAAACATTTCACCGCCTTTTATATAATAAAAATAATAATAATAATAATAATAATAATAATGCTTTTAAATTTTGAAAGAAAAAGAAAAGGCCACCAAATTTGAGGGGAGAGGTCAGTCAATAGCATCACCCCCCACCCCACGTCAGTACTTGAGTGGTGCTTTATTTTTAGACCCAGGAGGAACAAAAGGTAAAGTTGACCTTAGCAGGATTAGAAACTAGAATGTAAAGAGCTGCAAGAGATACTGCATGGCATTATTTTCCGACACTCAGATGATTCCACCAGTTCACCATTTTGGGTTTAATCAATGCCACTGGTCCCAGTGCTTGACTGGTACTTTATTCTTTTAACCCATAAAGAATAAGGCACAGTTGATCTAGGTGTGATATGGACTTAGAAAGAAATAAATAAAGAAAAGGGTTGGAATAAATTACTTTTAAATAGTTTTTCCTATGTTTTAACAACAAATTTTCCTGGTTCACCACTAATCTTGAAAGGATGAAAGACAAAGTTGACCTCAGAGGGATTCAAACTCAGAAAGTAAAGAGCTGAAACAAATTCTGCAGAGCATATTTTCCCAGTGCTCTATGATTTTGCTACCCACCACCCTTAATAATAATAATAATGATACTGGGCCCCACCTGCAAGGTCATGTGCTGTTTATCTTGATATGAGATCACCATGTCGCGCACATATGGTTGTGATGCATGTGCCTGGTGTACCCTTATCAGACGGGTAGTCATGATGGGTATATTGGGCTTCGTATATTTTACCCCAGTGTCACTTTGATGGCATGAACTGCTCTCTCACTCAATAATAATAATAATTATTATTATTATTATTATAATAATAATCTTTTCTACTCTAGGCATAAGGCCTGAAATTTTTGGGCTAGTTGATTAGATTGATCCCCAGTATGCAACTGGTACTTAATTTATCAACTCTGAAAGGATGAAAGGCAAAGTCGACCTCGGTGGAATTTGAACTCAGAATGTGAAGATAGATGAAATATCGCTAAACATTTTGCCTGGCATGCTAATGTTTCTGCCAGCTCGCTACCTTAATAATGATAATTATAATTTCTAAATTATGCACAAGCACAGCAATTTTAAAGGGAGAGTGTTAGTCAAAATCATTGATCTCAGATCTTGACAGGCACTTTATTCTATTGATTTTCAAAAAGAGGAAAGGCAAAGATGACCTTGTCTGGACTTGAACTCAGAATATAAACAGTTGGAACAAAAACAGCAAGATTCTGTTAATTCACTACCCTTAGTAAATAATTATAATAATCCTTTCTACTATAGGTACAAGGCCTGAAATTTTGGGGGAGGGGGTTAGTCGATTACTGATATTTATTTCATCAACCCTGAAAGAATGAAAGACAAAGTCATCCTAAGCAGAACGTGAAGATGGATGAAATGCCACTAAGCATTTTGCCTGGTACACTAATGATTCTGACAGCTCACCGCACTAATAATAATAATAATAATAATAATAATAATAATAATAATAACAATAATGCTGGTGTCACGTAAAAAGCATCCAGTCCACACTGTAAAGTGGTTGGCATTTGGAAAGGTATCGAGCTGTAAAAACCATGCCAAAACTGACCTCACCTATACTGGCGCCATGTAAAAAGCACTCAGCCCATTCTATGGGGTGGTTGGTGTTAGGAAGGGCATCCAGCTGTAAAAACCATGCCAAAATAGACATAGAAGATTGGCACAGTCTTCTGCCTGGCCAGCTCTTATCAAACTGTTCATCCCATGCCAGCATGGAAGGTGGATGTTAAACAATGAAGAAGAATAATTCTTTGTACTATAGGCACAAGGCCTGAGGAGCAGGATGAAAGGTAAAGTTGACCTTGGCAGAACTTGAACTCAGAACACGAAGACAAATGAAATGCTGCTAAACATTTCACCTGGCGTGCTAACAATTCTGCCAGCTCACTGCCCTAATAATAATAATAATAATAATAATTTTTCAAATTTTAGCACAAGGCTAGTAATTTTGAGGGGGTGGGGCAAGTTGATTACACTGACCCCAGTATTTGATTGGCACTTATCAATCCTCAAGGACAAAAGATAAAGTTGACCCTGGTGGAATTTGAACTCAGAATGTAAAGAGCTAAAACAAATGTTGCTAAGCATTTTGTCTGATGTGCTAACAATTTTGTCTGCTTGCTGTCTTAATAGTAATGACATCAGTCATCAAATCCTTGACAGCAATACTGACATGAACCAGCGTTGAACTGAGAGGTTAAAGAATAGATTACAATGGTTTGGCTTTTGAATTAGAGGTTATAATAACGTAATTTGTAGTTGCGACAGGTAAAATGATGCCTAATTATTTCTCTTAACATAAAGACAGACTTTGACAAGTTACCAATGACCACAGTGTAAAGAAAGTTTCAAAAAATAATTATTGGCTCTGTAAGAAAAAAATAATAAAAAAAAGACTCTTTTCAGATATTTGTTAAACTTGAAAACTTAATATATGTAGATATTCCAAAATGTGTTTTGTTCTTAGTTATATAAGCAGAGAAAATATTGGTGTAATATCCAGTTGATAGCTAAAAAAAGCCAATAAGCTGTTACCAAAAATAAACTGTCAGTAAATATCATAATGAAAGCAGAATCTTATCAGAGGAGCTTCAACAAAACTTATCTGCTCTAGATAATAATAACAATGGTATATGTCAGTGTATGAGAAGGGTTAAGACTTACAAGAAATCTTAATAATATGACACTTTAAAATATTAACAAACAAGAATATGCAATGTAAAACAAACGAGATAAAGAATGAAATGATATAAATTAACTTCCTTACAAATTGAGGATAAAAAAAAAAAGAAACCCTGCCAAAAATATCAAAACAAAATAGTGAAACAATGAAACAAAAAAAAAGAAGAAGAAAGAAATTCAATTGATAATCTCAGAACTGAAACTTGACATTAAAACAATCTACAGATTTAGCAGCAGCAGAAACATTAGAAATATTTCGAGAAATTAGAAAATTAAATAAATAAATAAATAGATGAATGAATAAACAAACAATATTCATTAAAGGTAGATTAGCTTTCAGAAAGGTAAGAAAGTAGTTATAGAAAATTTAAAATGTAGAACACAATCATTGGGAAAGGAAGTTGCAAATATTACTTCTTTGAATGTATGATTAGAGTTGAGATATGGAGATAATAATAATAATAATGATGATAAAAGAATTGGTTCATAATCTCACTTTGTAACGGAGTGCGTAACACACACACACACACAAACAGTTTTACATATAAACACAAATATGGCTATGTGGTAAGAATCCAGGTTCAATCCCACTGTGCAACACTCTTGTGATTTGTCTTCTGCGATGAAGCATACTTTTATGTATGCATGTATGTACATGTGTGTGTGTCACTAAAAGTTGTAAAAGAGTGTCACTGTCATATAAGCGGTGTCCTCCATTCTCAATCTTCAGTGAAAGCATATCTGGTTATAAGGGAATATTACCTTACTTTGAAACAAGTGAGGGTTGGTGACAGGAAGGGCATCAAGTCATTGAAATCTGCCCAAAGTTCTGTTTGGCCCATGCAAGCATAGAAAAGTGAACAACAAAGATGACGATGAAAATGAGGGATTATATACAAAGAGGATTAAGAAGGCTATTCACATAAAAACAGACCCAATACATTGAAATGTAGGGTTATACTTTTATTAGTAAACAGAGTGTCCAATGATTGTACAAAGGTTTTGGAACTTGTAGGTCTTGTCCACTCAGTTTCCCAACTATGGTTAAAAAGAAAAGTCGGTATATATGAATAAATATGATTTCAAATTTTGGCACTGGGCCAGCAATTCTGGGGTGGGGTGGATAAGTTGATTACACCAACCCCAGGGCTCAGCTGGTATTTAATTTATTGAACCCTGGAAGGATAAAAGGCAAAGTCAACATTGGCAGAATTTGAACTCGGAATGATAAGGATGGACGAAATGCTGCTTACCATTTTGCCCGGCTTGCTAACGATTCTGCCTTGTATATGAATGAATATGAGATAGTGAAAAACTCCAGATGGGTTAATTTCTTATAACAAAGGGCGGTAAATATTTTCTCAGAATTCTTGGCATTATGTAGAAAGACTACTGAACCAAATTAATCGGTCTCAGAACTACTTTGGGTATTGGTTGGGAAGAGAGAAAAAGTCTTACAGAAGCAGCCAGATGAAAAAAAAAAATTTTAATTGCAGTAGAATGGTTGGCCACTTATAAATACAATCATGTTTGCAAAAAAATAGAAGATAACAGAATGCCAACTAAGGAAGGACTGATTCAGTGATATCGAGAGAAGAACTAAGATGAGAACATCAGAATGCATAAAAAAAATCCCAAAACTAAGATGGGTAGAAAATATTCTTTTATCCTTTATTTGTTTCTGTTATTAGACTGTGGCTAAACTGGGGCAGTGCTTTGAAGCATTTTAGTTGAGTAAACTGACAGTAATACCTGTATTTTTTTAAAGCCTGGTACTTATTCTGTTGGTCTCTTTTGCTGACCTGCTAAGTTACAGAGGAGGTAAACACACCAACACCAGTTGTCAAGTGGCAGTGACACACACACACACAATGGGCTTCTTTCAGTTTCTGTCTACCAAATCCACTCATAAGGCTCTGGTTGGCCCAAGGCTATAGTAGAAGACATTACTTGCCCAAGTTGCCACACAGTGGGAGTGAAATGACTCAGATACATGCTATTGAAATGACTCAGCTACATGTATACAAATACAACTAGAATTCAACTTGATAACAACAATAGATAAATAAAAGCTACATTTTCCTAGAAAATACTCAATAGTTGATCACATACCATACAATAAGCTTTCACATTTCTTATTGCATGCCAAAATAAAGTTATTTAGAAAAATTAAAATTTATTATTATAGGAGCATCAGAATAGTAGATAAGATGCTTAGTAACATTTTTTTCCAGTTTTCTACATTCTGGTTTCAAATTCTACTGGGGTCGACTTTACCTTTCATCCTTTCAGGGTCAATAAAATAAAGTAACAGCCAAGCTCTACACTAAAAACAGTGTTTAATTCTTATAATGTCAACTCTTAGAAATTTCTAAACACCAACTATTCATGGAATACATACAAAAGTCATTGTATTAGGCCCTTTCTTAAAACTCAATGGTCCTCAACATGAGGTCTACTGTCTATTCAACCCAGGGGACTATGAACTAAGTTCAAAATTTGTTGAGTAGAAATGGTTGTAGTAGTTGATGTTCTAGAATATTTTCAAGTTTCCAACGTTCACAGGAAAAAACAAGAGTTGCAAGCTAGATATTTGCTGTCCTGGAGAGGAAAACGTTCAACTGAAAAGTGAAATCATGTAGAGGAGTGATGGAAGGAAAAGAAAAAAAAAGGTAACTAACTAGCTAGTTAGTTAGTTCAGAAGAGCTAGTTCAGGTGATAACAGCTGTTCACTTATCCATACAAAGAGGTGGCCACTTGCAATCTAAATGCATTAAGTGGAACACCATCTCATTTTTTTCTAAAGAAAAATTGACTCAAAAAAACAACTGCAAGTACTTTCATCAGACAAGATAAATATCATCATTAAATGAATATACAGAATAGGCACAGGAGTGGCTCTGTGGTAAGTAGCTTGCTTACCAACCACATAGTTCCAGGTTCAGTCCCACAGCGTGGCACCTTGGGCAAGTGTCTTCTACTATAGCCTCGGGCCGACCAAAGCCTTGTGAGTGGATTTGGTAGACGGAAACTGAAAGAAGACAGTCATATATATGTATATTTGTGTGTGTGTGTTTGTCCTCCTAACATCGCTTGACAACCGATGCTGGTGTGTTTACGTACCCGTAACTTAGCGATTTGGAAAAAGAGACTGATAGAATAAGTACTAGGCTTACAAAGAATAAGTCCTGGGGTCAATTTGCTCGACTAAAGGCGGTACTCCAGCATGGCCGCAGTCAAATGACTGAAACGAGTAAAAGAGTAATAAGGCAGTGGGTTGGCAATATGCCAAGAAATGTTGATTCTAGTTCATAACTTTCCGAGTTCAAATCTTGCTAAAATCATTCTTTAAAAAATCTTTGTAGGGTTGATAAAATAAGGACCAGGCTTATAAGCATTGGATGGGGCTGATTAAATTGGCTATGTCTTAAAGAAAACCAAATATAAAAAATATATATACAAAAGAGTTGATAAAAAAATATTTATGTACTAAAGTGATTTGCTGCTGGATATTTCAGGTTAGCTCAAATCAATTGTATGATTAGATGTATATAAATCTTGCATTGTTAAAAAAAATGTATGAAGAAGAAATACAAAGTAATCTTAAAAAAATTTACTTCAAAATTGGTAAAAAAATGTATCAGCTGTCATAATGATAAATCTGTGTGCCTGTTTAATAAGACAATTTTATATGGTCATACATCATTTTTTTAATTGTGATTTATTTTTTTCTTTCTCAAAAAAATTTTAATGTTGCTTGATAAATTACAAGGTTACCAAAGGAAAGAGAAACAGGAGGAAGAGCGAGATAAAGACAGAGTACATAAAAGAAAAATGAGAGAGATACATAAAGAGAGAAACAAACTGAGGTGTGTGAAAGGGAAGGGAGATAATTAACTCTGAAAGGAAAATCATTTCATCAACTTAGTTGTAAAGTCTGAGGCAAATTAAAAACAAATGGATGTTTTAGGTACACAGGCAGTGGATTCATAGAAATGGTTGAGAAGTGGCCAATTGGTTGAGCAGCATTTATTTATGAGCCTTTTACATTTTGAGTTCAAATCCTGGAGAGGTCAACTTTTCCTGTCATCCTTCCAGGGTTGTACGAATAAAGTACAAATCATGCTGGAGTTGATTTAATCAATTCCACATGCTCACAAAATGGGAAATGAGGTTCAGTCCCACTGTATAGCATCTTGGGCAAATAGCTTTATCTTCTATTATATGCTGGGGCCAACCAAAGCCTTGAGTGTATTTGGTAATTGGAAACCAAAAGAAGCGCATCACATATCTATCTATCTATTCTATCTGTGTGTGTGTGTGTACTCTTGTCTTGACTGTAAATGAGCATTAATGTCATATAAGCAATGTTGTCTATTTCTAGTTTTCTATAAAAAACAAAAAACGTCTGGACATGGAGATATAAAACCTTGCTTGGAAATGTATATGTGTTGACAACAGGAAGGGCATCCAGCCATAGAAAAATCTGCCGCAATGAATTCCATCTGACTCATGCAAGCAAAGAAAAGTGAACATTAAAAATGAAGCTCCTTCTACAGTCATGTATAATAATCATGGTTTCATTTTTTATTTGCTCTTGTCTGCAACAAAAGCAAAACCTTTTCAATTCAACTGACCTTCAGAAAGGTTTGCTGAGTCTTTTTATGTATGATAGTCAGAGAAGGAGGCAGGAACAATACCCATTATCCTTTGTAGGCTCTCCAATTGATGTTCTGTTACTCTATACTATCAAATGTGTAATTTAATTGTTTAGTTCTAGGTGAGTAAAACTAAGATCAAAAGCATTCCAACCAAAAGCTTTTGCATTTCTTTCAAATATTCTTTATGTAGAACAACATTATCTAATGTGTTCATTCTTTTTATAACCCTTTAGTATTCAGATCACTCAGCTAAATCTAATGCTTATTTATTTACGTTGGTTTGAATTAATCCTGCATTATCCCCTAGCTTAAAGACTGTTTATTTTTAGAATGACATTGTAGGGTAGGTGTGAGAGGAGGCCAGATCTGACAGTTTGAACGTAAAATGGGTAGAATATTTGGGCCAAATATGGTTGGCTTAAATGCTGAAGGGTTAAGACAGCAGGGCATGTTTTGAAGAGATTTGGCAACAATTCCAGCAAGACAAATGACTATATAAAGGTTCCCTCATTAGCCCTGTAAATTACAATACAGGAGCCTTTAACTAAAATATCTGGGAGTTATCTCCATAGATGCCAATGAAAAGGTTTATGTGAATTAAAGCTAATGAATAGGAAGATAATTAAAAATCTTTCATTCTCCCCCACACCATTTCTTCACTCTTTCTTGAAATACAATTCAGTTCTCTTCACTTATTATTCTGACTCACTCTCAAGAACCTTCTTATCATCATCATCATCATTGTGTCAAAATCCACTTCTCCATGCTTGCGTGGGTCAGGCAGAATTTGTTGAGGCAGTTTGTTCAACAGATGGATGCCCTTCCTGTCACAAACCCTGATCTGTTTTCCAAGTAAGATTGAAAAAACAATGACACAGCTTGCATGACAGTGACACTTGCTTACAACTATCATATGATGTCAAGGCTAGGAGATAGTAATATACACACACAATGAGCTTGTTTCAGTTTCCCTCTACCAAATCCACTCACAGGGCTTTGGTTGGCTTGGGGTTACGGTAAGATGTCATGCAATGGGACCGAACCCCTGTGGTTGGGAAGCAAACTTCATACCACACCACACAGTCATGCTTGTGCTAATTTTTGATAAGTTGGTTACTTCATGGCCTATGTTAGAATTCATCTTTTTTGCTACCTGGTTGAATTGAACCATGTTTGATCTAGGAGTGGTTCAGGTCAATGAGATGAAATCTGATATTACAGCCATTCCAAACATTTTGGTTTTAGTTAGTTGCTGCTTCTTAAAAAGTGAATAATGTGAATAGTTAATTAGCTTTTCAATGTTTACTGCTATAAATATGTTAACACTAGCTTAATTGTTTTTCATTCAAATGGAGCCCCCGAGGAATTTCTCACTCTGATTTTAATCTTTTTAGTGTATGTGTGTGTGTTAAGGATGTTGCTGTTCATATGACATCTACACAGACATATGGCAAGCTTCTTTCAGTTTTCATCTACCGAATCCATTTGCCCAAGGTGACCACACAATGATATTGAACCTAAAACCAAGTGCTGGGAAGCAAACTTCTTAACCACACAACCATGTAGGCATATATTAGCATATATTTTAAAAAGATATGTTTGATTTCTGTAAGCAATGTAGGCATTCTTGAAACTTTTTCTATCATATATATATATATATATATATTCTAGCAAAAACTGTCCAACGAACGGCAACGTGAAACTCAGAGTAACAGGTTTTGTTGAATTTTCTGCTGCTTTAAATAAAGCATATTACTCTACCACTGGTATTTGAGTACTCTTTTTTCCACCTTGTTTCACATTTATGTGTTTACTCCGGTATCATCATCATCATCATCATCGTTTAACGTCCGTTCTCCATGCTAGCATGGGTTGGACGGTTCAACCGGGGTTCTGGGAAGCCAGAAGGCTGCACCAGGCTCCAGTCTAATCTGGCAATGTTTCTACAGCTGGATGCCCTTCCTAATGCCAACCACTCCGTGAGTGTAGTATATATATATATATATATATATATATATATATATATACTACATACATACACATGAATGTATTGCTGGTATAGTGAATGGGGAAAGCTTGGTTTGCAATGTTTGCAGTCGCGTATGCTTGTCAAGAGCAAGGCTCATTAGCCACCAACGGAGCTACAAATGCAAAATATAAGTTAGTCCTAGAGTGCACAATGTTCCTGAAGGCCAGCAATGGTCTTCCTTGATCACAAGTGGACAGCCATCATGTATAAATATATATGTCTATGTATGTGTGTGCACCATAACTGTTTAATGGTCTAATCATTGTATATGTTGTGCTTTTACTTACATAACTACCTTTCAAATCAGTTGCATATATGAGTTGCTTAGACTTAAGTGGATCTCTTCATTTCCTTCAAGATGATGATAATATTCAAGTAAGCCATCATGTTAGATTAAGAGAAATTGTCATCTGTGTTATGTATGATAATCACATTCAGTAACAAGTAATGGTATCACACACATCAGAAAACTGACACAAGAAGTAAATTCATTAGAATTCTTCCTCCCATATACACAATTCATAACATTTTCTGTAAGGAATGTAAATACATTAATTCTTTTCTTATTCCTCTGTGTTTGATGTTTAAAGAATTTATAGTTATCAATTGCTGAGAAGATATGGTTGTGCATTCTAGGTTTTTGTGCTTTTTATGAGTCTGTATCCCACTGTTGGGATTATACTAGGTTTTAGAACAAAGAACCTACATGATTTGTTTGATTAGATACATTTTAACAAGCAAGTCTGGTGAAATATTTGATATAATTTAGGTAGAGACAAAGGTGTGTGTGTGTATGTGTGAGAGAGAGAGAGAGAGAGAGAGAGTGTGTGTGTGTGTGTGTGTGTAACATATCAGGTACTGAAGCAATCCTCATCAAAATACAGCTTGGACATTCAGGTCATCTCTCATGTATGAGTGATATCAGAGTTCCAAAGCAACTTCTCTTTGGCCAATCCCCAACAGGGAGATCAGTTGGAAAGCCACACTTGTGCTTCAAAAACAAACTAAAAGACAATCTGAAGCAATGCAACATTCCATTTTCTTCCTGGAAAAACAAAGCATCAAAACACAGGACCTGGCACCAGCCCTGCTTCTCCTCAGTTCAAAGACTTGAGCAAAGTCAAGTCCAACCTCAGGACCAACTTCATGCAAGCATGTAGACACACTGGCAAAACGCTGCTCCTCTCAATGGAAACTTTACCTGTCATTGTGGTTTTGTGGCATGAAACAAAACAGGCTTTGCCATCCACCCAAGAAAACATAGTAAATGATCCACAAGCACTCGAGCGAACTGAGTCCTCAACTTGTTCTATCTGCCTAAAGGTTTGCAAGGCACCAGCAGGCCTCAAGAAACACATTCTTGTCCATAGAACATGACTACTGCTTTATTTTACTGAACTGTCATTTGTTATTCATAATGAGAGAATCCATTACACACACACACATGCACACAGATATATATATATGTATATAAAATACTATTTTGTACCTACTAAGTCTCCATCTGCTGTCTCTTTTGAATGTTTGATAGCTTCTCATGTATCACCCTCTCTCCTACTGACTGCACTATGTTGCCCAAGTACATGAGAAAAACTTTACATTTGTCTGTATGCAATCCCAACTACTACCATCTGTACCCTCTCACACTATGAGTAATGAGGGATTGCATCAGATCTCTTGGAATCCAATACACTTCCTCACTGAGAGAGAGAGTATTGGATTCTTTTACAATCACTATCTTAAGAACCTATCACTTTCACCTTTTCTCATCTGTCTTCCAGATCACTCATTATTAGCATCCATCACACTCTTACTTCCAACTATTTTCATAACTATCCATCACTGTCTGTCTGTCTCTCTCTCTCTTATTATCTTCTGCCATCACTGTCTCTCTCTCATTTTTTTCCTCACTGCAATTACTCTTTCCTCAACCTTTACACTTAAGCCTCTTTATGTATCTTAGCCTAGGTTTGTCTTCTGCTTTTCCTTCCATATCATCATCCTCAAGCATCTTGTTTCTCCCTTCATACTCAAATCCCTTTCCCCACCTCACCTTAGTTCATCCTCCTACAAAGAACTCCTATCCTACTCACTCTATTGATTACATTATCCGAAACAAAATGCTGACAACATTGAGCAGTGAGGACTCTTTTGCCTTGCTGAATACAAAGCAACCTCACTAGTACTGGCAGTATGATAAAATGCACACAATAAACACCATAAAGTAGTTGTGGTACAAGAGGAGAGAATGTAGGGTTATGAGGACATTTTGAGAACATGACAAACTCTCTAGTGCTTGTGCTATGATAAAATGCATCCAGAACATTCTGTAAGCAGTTGATGTGGGGAAGGGCATCCAGCTGTAGAAATCCAGCCAAAATTAAACATACAAGCAAGACATGGTCCTTTAATCCTTTAATAGACAGGCAGTAACACAGTATAAGAACTACTTATGCAAGCATGAAAAGTGGACATACAATAATGATGATAATAATGAGACACAAGGACAATTTTTATAGTGAGAGGAGGATAGAAATAGTTTAACCTCAGGTAAGAACTAATAGCACAGATCAACCATCAAAGACATTACAATCATCATCATCAACCGACCCTTTAAAAAATTTTTTTTGCACACAATGTGTTCTCCAACCCATTGCCCCCTTTTTAAAGGTATTAGAATGTAATTTGAGGAAGATTTTCCTACTATTTCTTGCAGGATGAACGACCATATAGAAGCTATCTCGTTGACTTGATAGTCAATTGGTACTTATTTCTGGTCAACCAGCTTTGGAAGAATGAAAGACAAAGTTGGTCTCAGAAAGATTTGATCTCAGGACAGAGAGTCACCTAACTAGTTAAGATAAAACAAATAGTCTGATGTTCTAAAACTGGCCCATTTCCAAGATTTATTGACTAAATTACTAGTTTCACATTGATTGGTCAGATCTGGATAAAATAGGTGCTCTCTCACTTATCAATGTCCTTTGCTCACTTTTTATATTAATTTCTATGAACTAATTTTCTAGATTTTCTTAGGTAATATTTTTTCCAGTTACCACATTTTATAGAAATTCAACAAGTTCTGATCACCTAACTTCAATACAATGTTCTGTGGTCATTAGTTCATTCCTTTCTCATAAACAATCCACTGATGCTTCTCATTCTTCTTTATCTTTCTTAGTTTATTTTAATGTTGGCCAGTTTAAGGATTTATATAAAAATATTATGCAAATGACATTTAATGACTAGACAGTTACAACTAAGAGACATCATGCATAGCATTATGATAACATACACACACACCTTCAAATAAATAACATTCTACCTGCTTAGATGATTTATTTGTAATTAAATTCATTTGTGTTTCTAACATTGGTATCTCCTGGTAATTTATTGCAACCTTCAGATTCAGGTTTTTTTTTTTTGTTTGGTTGTTGAAGCTAAACAGATATTAAAACACAAACTACAAAATATCTTTGAATTGTTTAAATGTAAACATGCTAACAATACTGTTTTTTTTTTATTATCAATTCCTTATTATTTAATTTAATACCCACACACAATAAAAATTACATTTCACAGGACACAAGGCTATTTTTGTACAGTCGGATGAACAGACCTCAGTAAAGGAAAGCTGTTATTTTGGGTAATATGCATGAAATATTAGTTTAAACAATAGAATTGTTAATAAAAACTTCAGAAACATTATTGAAAGATAAACATTCACTGACATAATACTATTTTATCTATACTATATCTATACATATACCTTTTTTTAACTGTCCCTACCAATGTACTTGATATACATAAAAATACCTTCTGTGTATAATTCATGAATACAAACAAAATGTCAGAAACAGATATTTTTTTTTTTGTTTCATAGCAACAAGGTGAACATACACAAAAGTGAAAGAAGGAAATTATATGATGGTTTAAACTGTAATTTATTTTAATCAATGCGATATCAATAATAGGGCGAGAATGTTTGTATATTTCTTTCGTTATCTGTTATCAATAACCTTGTCAACATATATTTTATTTAGGCTCTAACCTGTCATACATACACCTAACAACTAGTAGTAGTCGTTGTCGTCGTCGTAGTAGTAGTAGTAGTAATTTGTGCTAATAAAAACATGTCAGCTGTAGTTTGTTTCAGTTCTCTGTAGTATATAGATGATAAAAAAAAAACTGTACGTCCATTCTACTGAAACACATCCTCTGATATAGCAATAAAGATAACATTATTCAATTTCATTTAATTTCTTCACAACAGACTATAGTGATAAAGATAACTGGTTTGTTCCTTTAAGCTTCCTCTGTTGTAATATATGATGTTATAGTTATCAGGCCATGTTTAATGTAGTGTGATCTACTCTAATAAAAATAAAGATAATGTAAGTCTATTCAACTGTACCAGAAAAGTATTATTAAAAAAATGCCATCTTCATCATCATTTTAACATCCACATTTCCATGCTTGCATGGATCAGATGAAATTCATTAAGGAATATTTTCCCTAACTGAATGCTCTTCTGTCATCAACAATTATTTGCTACTAAGCAAGATAAGATTTACCTTACTCCTTTAGCATTTAAAGTGGCTATATCCAGCCTAAATATTCTACCTGTTTTATGTTCAAACCAGTCAAATCCGGCCTCCCATACAAACCATACAAAGTCATTTTAAAAATAAACAATTACGTCATTAAAACCTCGAAGCGACAAGGTAATGCATGATTAATTCAAAACAAATGAAGAAGCATAACATATGACAGAGTAATCTGAATGCTAAAAGGTTAATCCTTCTGACATAAACAGCACAAATGGCCTAACGTGTTTCCACAGAAGATTACAAATGATACCACTTACATGACAAAAATATTTGTTTATAATTAATGTGTAAAGTCAAGACACACACATTTATGTGAGTGTATGTATACATACATATATATATATATATATATATATATATATATATATCAAAATAAGCAACAAGGATATCCATCGCTTATTTTGATTTTAATCACCTTATTTTGAAATTGTATGGATAATATCATAGTAAATTCTGGTGCCTCAACTTAAGTACCATATTCATCTGAATCTATCGATATATATTTATATATAGATAGATAGATAGATATAGATATATATACATACCTACATACAGAGGGGCACCCAAAAGAAACCAGAATTTTGCAATGTTATTTTATTCACTTAGTTTTACATGTTTACACTTGTATCACCTTCAAAATATTCTCCATTTGAAGCAATGCATCGGACCAGATGCGTTTTCCACTGTTCTAAGCAGTAATGGAATTCTTGCAAAGTGAAGCCTTTTAATGCCTCTGTTATTTTTCATCTCTCCCACACTTGCAATTTCAATAGCACCAGCTTTCATCACCAGAGATGGCTTTTGAAAAAAGATACAGATCAACTTCCAACTGTTCTTTCACTTCACGACAAACATTCATTTGTGACGGCTTTTGATCTTCCATGAGCAAGCAAGGCACAAATTTTGCTGCAACTCTTTTCATTTGCATTTCCTTGCTCAAAATTCATTGGCAGGAGCTTCGGGACACACCAGTCATATCAACAAGTTTGTCAATTGTTCAGTGACAGTCCTCCAAGATCAGTTCATGAACTTTCATGATGTTTTCATTTGTTAGGGAGGTCGACAGTCACCCTGAACAAGGTTGGTCTTCAAATGACAAGTAACCATTCCTAAAGCAGGAAAACCACTCATAAACTTGTGTTTTGCCCATGGCAGCATTCTTGTAAGTCGTTTGAAGCATGAGAACTGTTTCAGCCAGTGTTTTCCCCAGTAGAAAATAGAATTTCATGGAAGCATGCTGTTCCTTCATTTCTGTCATAACAAAAATCGACAAATAGGTGAGAAGCACTGTAAAACAAAGGCTCACCATGTGGCAGTATAACTTCACCCAACACTGCTGGTTGGTGGACTGATGCCCAAACTACAATGGCCTTGCTCCACAAAGAACGTTTCCAGTTACTTTTGCATATGCCCTCATATATATATATAAGGGCAAGTGTCTTCTGCTATAGCATCAGGCTGACCAAAGCCTTATGAGTGGATTTGGTAGACAGAAACTGAAAGAAGCTCATTGTATATATATATATATATATATATATATATATATCCATGTGTGTGTATCTTTATGTCTGTATTTGTCCTCCACCACCGATTGACAACCAGTATTGATGTGTTTACGTCCCCCATAACTTAGCAGTTCAGCAAAAAGAGAATGATAGAATAAGTATCAGGCTTAAAAAAAAAGTTCTGGGGGTCAATTTGTTCAACTAAACCCTTCAGTGTGGTGCCCCACCATGACCACAGTCAAATGACTGAAACAGGTAAAAGATAAAAGATATATATATATATATACACAGCAAATTTCTTTCAATTTTTGTCAACTAAATCCATTCACAAGGCTTTGGTTGACCTGGGATGATAGTAAAAGACAATTGCTGAATATGCTGCAAAGTGGAACATGTGCGTGTGTATGTGTGTATATATATATCTATATCTATCTATTTGTACATACATACATAAAATAGAAGGTAAAGACTCCCTTTGACCATGGGATTGCACCTAGAAAGTTCCTCTCCGAGGCATAAGTCTGCACAAGGTTGTTTATGAAAGACCAACAGTTCCCCATGCACACCAGCCTCCCTTCTCCATGCCACCAATAGTATCCAAGGGAAAGGAAAAAGCTGATACAACTTGGCACCAGTGATGTCATAACTCATTTCTACAGCTGAGCCATGCACACACACACACACATCATAAGCAGTTGTCTGAAAATGTCATCACAGTATTATCTACCGATAAAACATGATGTTGTAGCTATGATATGGTATAGAAAAATCTGTTGGAAAGATAACCCCAAGGCCAAAGAAATAATAACCTACAGTAAGGTAGAAGCCACAGCCACTCATGAAAAAAAGGAGTACTGGTGGAATGTCCCAGTGAGAAGCTCAATAAAATGGAAATGTAACACACCTGACATAGTAATTTAGAATAGAGAAGAGAAACAGTTGTGGAAATCAGCTTCCCAGCAGATGTTAACTAAAAGCTAAAGATCAGAAAAAAAGAAAATACCTAGACTGAACCATTGAGGAATCTACAGCTATTCAATCAAGATTGCAAGTTCAGGTTTATACCTGTCATTATTGGAGCACTGGGATATGTAACACACTGCTTAAATACCAATCTTGAGAAATTAGACCTTTCAAAACCAGAAAGGAGAAAGCTGATACGAAGTCTGTTCAGATCTAAGCCATCACTGGAACTGTAAAAATGTGTAAAACTTTCCAGAAGTTTATCATTTAAGTATATATAAGCATGTTTAGACAGGCAACTATATGCATGAGAATATATACATAAAATAAAACATACAAATCTGCACACATACATCCATACAAAAATACCCTGTTTATGTGATTGAAACTCCAATGCAGGAGCCTTTTATCTAGGTTAGAAACTGGCTCTTTCTCTATTGGCAAGAAATCATGAAATAAAACTGAATAACCACACACACACACACATTGGTTTCTCCCATCACTTTTCATATATGACAGTTCAACAGATTAGTAGAAAAACTGATTCTTCTGTTAGTGTCTCTTGTGAGATTTAGTGACAGATATATATCAATCTATTAGACAACCGACACATATAATTTGATTACAATAATGAAAGCTTGCGTGGGACAAGCCACACCTTTTAGAGAGAATGATAACAGAAAATCAGCGAAAATGTACCACAGCTTTCCCAGAGAGCATGTCTTAGGTTTTATATTGGAGTAACCTTCTCATAGAGACATATTTTAATGAGAAGTTAGTGTCTGGTATGCTACAAAGCACCAGGTGCTTCAATCCCAGTATTTTGTAGCATCCCAGATACCAAACCAGATGTTAAATGATAATGATGATGCCACACACACACACACACACACAAACTTTGTGTTTATAATAAAATGAAATATAAGTAAAATTCACTGAAAAAGGATGCAATACATTAAAAGTGTTAAAATATTTCATGAAGCATAAATACAGACTAAATTGTCCTTGACATGTTTTGAACTCCATGTAAATAGCAACTAAGTTATGCAAGTATTTAGTCCAAAACTCTACTTTGTCCTCACACTCTCTCCCTACCACACAATTAACAGCATTAGAGATGAAATAATATATTCAACACACACACAAAAAGGCATCTGACAACCTTAACAGTATTTACTTTTTGAGCTGTTCAATATGAACATGACAACAAGCAAACTAAAAAGAATAAGAATATATAATTATTATTGTCTTCTCAATTATGTAAGTATCTCTCTCATAGATTATATACATACCACTAAATTATTCATTTTCTATATGAAACACAAAATGCTCTTCCCAATGTTTATACAATAATAGTAAACTATATTGACAAAAGTGAAACAATACAAAGGGAAAAGGAGCTAAAAGGATAAATTGATTACCTAGAGAAAATACTATTAAAAAAATCTATAGGTAAAAAAAAAAAGAAGCAAAACAAAATATTCAGCCAAGAGAATAAATTATTAGATTACACATTACATTTACTTTTATTAATATATATCGCATTTTCCCGAAACATGAAATAGCAGTTAATGGTGAGCAAAACTGAAGACAAAAACCTGTCAGTTTAGTGTTTTATTGTTATTTAAAGGATTGGTATATATGTAAGTAGAATTAGCCATAGAGTGATCAACTGCTAAGTGGAGGTAGTCAGGGTTTATGCATCTGAGACTAAACATTACATACAATACCAGGCTTACAAAACATTTATAAGATTAGTTTAAGTACTTATGAACAGAGAAAAATCATTTATTTTACTTCACCCTTTCTACATCAACAACATGCATCAAATAGAAAACTTCCAGTTACTCTTGGAGGAGTAATAATAAATAAACAAGTTCAATCAATTTTATTTTTTTGTCCTTTGAAGACTGACATGAGTGAAACGCAGTGTCACTTCAAAGAAGAACCACTTCTGTGGCTTAGGCAGGATTGGTAGTGTTGGGCAAAATGCTGTGTGATATATTTAGTCCTTTTCTCTTCTGAGTACAATTCCTCAGAGGTCAACTTTGCTTTTTCATTCTTCAGGGTTTGGTAAAATAAGTACCAGTACCATTCAAGTAATGGGGTTGATATAATCAACTGCTTTCTTTTCATACATAATTTGTGGCCTTTTATTTAAGTTGCAAATCAATATATTAATGCACTTGAAGAATGCAGAGTATTTCTCTATTCCAGTATGTAACAAAATAAATAGATAAAATAATAATTAACCTTTGCCAAATACTTTGCAAAATCTATACCAGCATCCTTAACTAGAAACAGGTAATAAAAAAAACGTAATCAAAGTAATAAAGAAATTAACTTTGTAAGCACAAAGATATTGAGCTTCGACAAAAAGAAAACAATACTTGAACTTTATCATAACACAGCTTAACTTTACTAAATGGAGAAAAAATATTAAAAAAAAGTTATAGCTGTACTTTACAAAATACCTATAAGAGCCTAGTAATCTCTTGAGATTATTAAATTCTATGAAGCTGGGGAAAAGACTCAGGTACTCCACCCGCCAAATAGGTGGGTCTTTTATTTTATCTTTTGGATTGGTTTGGAGAAAGAGGTTATGTCAATGGCCTTGATTGATGAGATTAATGCTGTTAATTTTCTACTTCAGTTGATGACTGCAGAAAAAAAAAAAGGTGTGGGGAATTCCATGTGATCGCCATTCTAGGAAGGATGGACTGAGTATTGTGTTTATATGAGGGCCTAGGGGATGGAGAGAATATAGTTGATAAAGAGAAGAGAGATAAGTAAGTGGAGGTAGAACAAGGCACAGTCGTGGTGGAAGAAGAGGTAAAGAGAAGAGAAAGTAGATTTTGTGGACCAAAGTTAAGAGAGTGTTTATGAGCAACATTACCTCAATTAATTAAATGGCCTTCATGCTACTTGGTTTAACATCCCCACTTGACCTATGTGCATGTTTTTAGCAGAGTTCATGCATGATGCTGCAAGCATTCAACCAGGCTCCCAGCAAGGGGATTATCATGATCTCACAGTGAACCAAAGCCTTCTATATTTACTTAGTTGCCAAAAACTAAATAGAGGCATTTTCTAGCAACTGAATGAGAGAAATAAAATACTGATCAGTTGGAATTAGTACTAAACTCTTAATAAAAGGTTACATAAGTCTACTTAATCATATATCTATATAAGAAATAAGATTACTGCCCTTTTAATCACAGCTTATCCATTGTAAAATGTAACAACCAGATGATGTGATTGAAAATCAGATTTATTGTAGCACATTTGCACTCTAATTTTCAGTGAGAATTACTGACTGATTGATTGCATATAAATTACAAAGTGAATATAGATTTTAAATAAGCATTACAGACTTAATTTTTCTAGATGTTAATCCAGAGAAAAATAGCAGCTGTATGAATACTATAACAATAGAAGTTAGAAAAGGTTTGATGCAAATATTGTGTTTAATTGCTTTTTGAATAGCTGAATGTAACCCAACACACTTTCTTGCTACATACACGAACTCTTTCTCTAACCTCTTGTATGTAACCTCTTCATATGTGAACTTGATTCCAGTCATATGGAAACATCTTCGATCTTTTTAATCAGTTTATGACCCAAAATTGAAGACACTCATTGTGAAGAATTTATATTTCAGAATTTTATGCATAAAACAGTAGGAGGATAGAACAAGTAGATAACTGAACCAACATAGGAGCCTGCACATAGGTGGTCGAACTGCTAAAAATAGCAACCATTTCTTCCTCAAATCACATTCTACCTCCACAAAAAGTCAAATGACATATAGCATAATGTAGTGCATGATATATTTCCTGAAAATAAGATGGAATGGTCATATGTGGAATTCTTTTGAGCATAGGACTGCTCGGCCAAAGATGACTTGGGCAGACTTACAATTAATAGTGTCCATCAACTCTTTTATGCAAACAGTAACTCTAGAACTACATAATCTGATGTATCCTTCCTTTTTTTTAAAACACTGTGATTTGAGGCTCATTTGACTTATTTCTAGTGAGTTGAGCAAATGCTGATAGTACAGCAGAGTAATCTCTATATTGTTTTATATTTCATATATTCATTTTGATATCTTGATTTTTTTTAAGGACTGACCTAACCACCTCACTACCAGTTATAAATTATGATGAAGATATTTTCTAATGGTCATGTTAGACTACCCACACATATAATTTGATTACAATAATGAAAGCTTGTGTGTGACAAGCCACACCTTTTAGAGACGATGGCAGCAAAAAATTGGTATAAGTGTATGGCAGCTTTCCTGGACAGCATGTCTTAGATTTTATATTGGAGTAAACTTCTCATAAAGACATATTTTAATGAGAAATTAGTGTCTGGTATGCTACAAAGCACCAGGTGCTTCACTCCTTGTATTTTATAGCATCCTAGATACCAACCCAGAGATTAAATGATGATGATGATGCTACACACACCACACACAGATGCATACACATATATATATGAACTTCATCATCATCATCATCATTTAACGTCCGCTTTCCATGCTAGCATGGGTTGGACGGTTCAACTGGGGTCTGGGGAGCCCGAAAGCTGCACCAGTCCAGTCAGATCTGGCAGTGTTTCTACAGCTGGATGCCCTTCCTAACGCCAACCACTCCGAGAGTGTAGTGGGTGATTTTATGTGCCACCGACACAGGTGCCAGACGAGGCTGGAAAACGGCCACGCTCGGATGGTGTTTTTTTATGTGCCACCGACACAGGTGCCAGACGAGGCTGGCAGACGGCCACGCTCGGATGGTGTTTTTATGTGCCACCGACACAGGTGCCAGATGAGGCTGGCAAACGGCCACGATCGGATGGTGTTTGTTACGTGCCCACAGCACGGAGGCCAGTCGATGCGGTACTGGCTACGGCCACGTTCGGATGGTTTTCTTGTGTGCCACGTGCCACCGGCACTGGTACCACAAAGATACAAATTCCATTGATGTTCATCTATTTTGATTTGTTTTGCTTATAATAAAATGAAATATAAGTAAAAGTTACCGAAAAAGGATGCAATACATTAAAAGTGTCGATATTTTATGAAGCAGAAATGCAGTCAAAATTGTCCTTAATACATTTTGAACTCTATGTAAATAGCAACTAACTTAGTTATGAAAGCATTTAGTCCAAAACTCTACTTTGTCCTCTCACACTCCCTCTTCTCAGATCTTACTCTTCCTTAATTTTGATAGTTAACCTGCAAAAGAGTAACAGTGGCCACCCACAGTACATATAGGTTCAAGAAGATTGGTGAGCATGATGTATGTAACTGATCCTCTTAAACTTCTGCAGGCTGATATTTCTAAAGAAAATTTAAGCAGATAAGAAGTTAGAGAGGAGTATAGTGCTGGGGAAGAAGGATAAGAAAAATGATTAGTTCAGAAGTAAAGGAAGAAGAAATAATGATAAAGAGAGGAGGAGAAGCAGACACATCAAGTGAGTGACTCTGGCATTAAGCAAATTCAGAGAGAATGACCACTGGAGTAGTAATAGGAAACAGAGGTAGGGCAGTGTATGATGTGATAGTGAATGTAATAATTTTTTTTTTTAACCTTTTAGGCTGGACGCAAGGCAGTGTTGATGACCTTCAGGGCCTACAAGACAGCTGAGGAGGGAGGATGATGACCTCAAATTGGAAACCTGATCTGAATGCATGTAACATAGTACCCAAGTACTGTGAATGCTTGTAAAAGGTACCCAAGTTCCAAGTGGTAATATTGGTTTCAGATTTTGGCACAAGGCCAGCAATTTTGGGAAAGTGGGTAAGTTGATTATATTGACCCAAGTGTTCAACTGGTACTCAATTTATTGGCCCTGAAAGGTTGAAAGGTAAAGGTGACCTCAGCAGAATTGAAACTCAGAATGGAAAGACATGAAATGCTGCTAAGCATTTTGCCCAGCATGCTAACAATTCTGCTAGCTCACTATCTTACCAAGTAGTAATAATAAACCAGGCAATGGACTGTCTATCACCCAAATATTCCATGATGAGATTTGAACTGAGAATGCAAAGAGCTGGAACAAATATCACAAGACAGGTTCAATGTTCTTACAGTTTCAATAATGCATCACCTTGGACTGGTATTTTTTTTTATTAACCCTGAAAGTTGATCTTTGCGGGATTTAAGCTCAGAATGTTGGAAGTTAGAAGAAACACCTTAAAGCATTCTCTCTGATGCTGTAACAGTCAGTCATATAGCCTTATTTTATGTAATCTAGAAAACTTGTGTGTATAGCAGCAACACTGTTCTAGTCATGTAAGTAGTACTCTAATGTAGGGTGAAGGTATATCTTGTAAGAGGATAAGCGACTGACAAGCGCTGAGCTATTTCCTAACAGGTAATCTTTATAGCCAACTAAACATGGATGCCTTGTTAGGAAGCTAATAAAAATTACTTTGTTATTAGCTTCCATTGCTAATAATCAATTTTGAATAAGCTTGTTAGCTGTTTGCAACATCAGCATCTAAAAAGATGCTGAAATTCTATATAGATTTTTACTGGCATGCAGTCACCTGGTGCTTCCCACTGATGAGGTGCAACAGAATGAAACCACATGATATGGGAACTGTAGCACCTGTGACAGATGAATTTCATCTGCTATGATCTACAGTTTTGGCCAAAAGTTTGGAACATTTTTAAAAAATTAGAATTGTAATGCACAAGTACAATTTGATTCAAATATAACTTTGGACATTTAATATAAAAATTCTGATTTTCAGACCTATGTTCCAAACTTTTGGTCGGGTAATAATATATTGCAAATTAAATATAACTTTAGGCATTTGATATAAAAATTCTAATAATTAATGATTTTCTAACTTTTGAAGAGAAAACCTAAAATGTTAAGATGCAGTCTTGGCTATGGAGCCTGCACAAGGTTACTTAAACTGGTAGATATAGCAGCTAAATGTCTCAAATATCCACTATTTTAGAAAAAAACATTAGATAAGGGATTCCTGGATTAGCTTTACAAAGAAAGGAGACCAGTTGGTCATGAGTACAGTGTATTTAATCATAGCCTCATTGATCAAGGCTAAAACAGGACTAAACAACAATACGAACATGAAGTTTCATGAAAACTTTTAATTTGAAGAAAATATGTTCTAAAATAGAGAGTGTGTGTAGTGTTGAAGGAAGCTGCTTTCTTGATATGTGTGTGGTGACTATATTGTTGCTGTTGAATTAGACTAGTTTGTTATATCCTAATTGCAGGGTAATTTTGAAGCTTTTATTCATTTAAGTTATGCACTACTAATGCCATACAATTTGTTTTCTAACAGTATAACCTTTCATTTCTCTTTGCCTTTGAAAGAAGCATTTTCAACCTTACCAGGCAAGAAAGTTTATTTGAAATGAAAACTTCTACTGCATCTCTCAATTAGAACAGGGCTTGCCTCTTTGAGCTGGGAAATGAATGGAATGCCTAATGTGTGCCTTGTTCTGGTTACCCACACCTAAAAAAAATGGGGGAATAGGCCTAGGTGTATGCATATGTATGTAAGTTACAAATAATTATTTATTATAAATACCCTCACAATTACACTGAACCTATGCAAATATGAACAAGCAGCTGTTAAAATGACAAAGGATGGAGAGTAATGATTAATGAGAGTAATTTTATAAGTAAAAAAAAATTTTTTATTATCATAAAACTTATGATATCTCACCTTTAGCAAACAGATTATTTTGTCACAACGTCATGCTTTCTCATTCATGTTGTTTTTAATAAATCATGCAATATTTCATAGCTTTGAAATTTTATGATGGGATCATATATTTTACAACAGCATTGAAAAGTAGGTGTGATAGGCTGGATCTGACCAGTTTGAACATATAGCAGGAGGCATATTTGGGCCGGATATGGCCAGTTTAAATGCTAGAAAGTTATTGAACTCTCTCTGTCCCATAAAAGTATGTAAAAGTACATGTTGAAAATGATGATATATTGACAGGGGATGCTCGATTTAGTACAGAGGTAAATGAAAATGTTGTTATTGACATCAAAGTATCTATTTTCACCTTCCATTAGGGCTGTCGCTAAGCCCTGCAACCTCTGCAGTCACAGGGGGTCTCTGTAGTTGAGGGGCCCCATGTTAAGATCAAAGTACAAAGATGAATCATCTATTTACTTTTGTTAAGATGTTGAAACAAGAATGAAAATTTCAAGAAATAAAATGGTAATACATCATACCGGCAAAAGTTCTTGTAAAAATAGTACATTGTATCACGAATGTCCCTACCTAAATATGTTCTTTAGGATAACAACTTCAGATAGAATAAAATAAAATATAGCTATGAATAAAAGATGCATAGATTATGAATTTTGATTGAAGGGATGGAGCCTTGAAACAAAAAGTTGCAGGGGGTGCCTCTAAAAGTCATGTGACATGCTTGCCTTCCACTTCATTAAAATCAGTGTCAGCCAATTCACTGCTGCCACTGGAAGAGAGGAAGGGAGTGGAAGAAAAAGAAAGAGAGAGAGAGAGAGAGAGAGAGAGAGATAGCAATATAATGAAAGAGATAATGGAGCCTGAATATAGAGACATCCACTGCTATCCCACATTATATGGAGAGTATCAAACAGAGAATGGGAGGCTGTACTGTTCAACTTGTATATAGTGGGATAGCATTGGGTCTCTCAATTTTTCCAAAGTTATTTAGTATAAGTAAATGTAGAGAACTTAGCATCAAATTATGGCATTAGAAATCACTGTCTTAACCTTTCAGCATATAAGACAGCCATATCCAGCCAAATATTCTGTTTTATATACAAACTAGACAGATACTGCCTCTCATACCTATCCTACAATGTCGTTCTAAAAATATACAAACATATCTTTGAGATATTGAAGCTATGAGATAATGCATGATCAATTCAGAACAATGTAAATAAATAATTACTACATTTGATAGAGTAATCCGAATGTTAAAGGGTTAAGAAATCTTTATATGTTTAACTGAAGATGATAAAAATGGCAATAATAACTTCTATTTGATCAGGGATGAGGTCAATAACGAAAAGAGAGAACAGAGTTTTATTAAACTGACTTTAATATATTACTTGTAAAATGTCAAACAGAAGCAAGGTAAAAACAGTATTTGCATAATTTAAACTCACTACACTTAAACAATAAACTAGATGCTATAAAACAACTAGTCTAAACCTTTACCATTATCAGCTTTTGCATGATGATGCTAATGATGAAAGTGTCAGAAGTGATGGTAGCTTGTTAAGATGGCCTGACAGGCAATGCTTTCATTCATAAAGTTGGAATCAATTGCAGCTTAATCTGCCAATCAATCTGGAATCCCTTCATGAAGGCAAGAGAAGAGCTATTAAAACAACTTACTCAGAACATCAATTCATCACTTTACAACAACTTCCATCAACAGGTCTTAGACAAAAGAAGCTTATTATTGAAGAAAGCATGCAATAAGATAAGTTTTGTAGACATAGTTTCTCTGTCTCTCTCTCTTTCTTCCTTTTTTTTTTCTGTTTTCAGTCAGAGCTGGGCTGCATTGTTCTCTTGCTTTCCGACATATTTTCCTGCAAACTTTTAATTATTTTTTGTTAAGTTTAACAAATTCCTTCTCTAACACTTATTTCTCTCTCTGTCAGACTAATACTGCCACATCTCCTTTTCCCCACATTAAAACAATTACTTTATTCAAATATGCCCTTAACCTGTTTTTATACAAACTCCCACTATTTTATCTTTTACACAAATCCCCTCCTTGTCTTCCTCATCTCAGTCAGTCTTTTTCTTTAAATAATTCTGCAACTGTAATCATAGTCATTCAGAAGAAATATTTCAGTAGGAGGATTAACATGTAATTGTTTCATATTATTTCACATTTTTAATTCCAAATTCTTTCATTAAAAGTTTTATTCTCATTGATCAATAAAAAAAAGGGGGGTAAAAACAAAAACAAAATTAGACAAAATATATAATCTTGAATACAACTAAGACCTACATTCTATCAGTACAATTAGTCCCAGATTTATTTGTAACAAATAGTTGGAGGCATATAAATTCTTTTATAAGAGGTTGCTCAATGGGGAGAATGCACGTGGAAAAGTGGATCTATTACAGCAGCTGATTCAAATAAAGGAACCAGCCATTGAAGTTTACAGTTATATGGTCAAAAGTGTGATCAAGAATTTGAAGGCAGGAAAAGTAGCTGAGGCAAAGTAGAACTCATGCTAGTCACACACGCAGTCAATAAGTTAGTGCAGAGAGGCATAATATTCAATGACTGGTATAGCGGTATCATCATTAACTGCCTTAAGGTCAAAGAAGATGTAGTAGAAAAAAAGGTAATGATTGGTTACAAAGTGAAGTTCTTAATCACACAATCATGCCAGTACCTAGGTGTAAGCATGGTTGTGTGGATCCAGAGTTTGCTTTGTAACCACAAGATCTCAAGTTCTTCCCCTGTGCTACACCTTAGGCAAATGTCATCTAAAATAACCTCAGGTCAACTGAAAACTGCACAGAAGCCCATTAAATAAATGCATGTATGTGTGTGTGTGAATGCATGTATGACTAAGAATATTTACATACTCTGTTAGAAAACCATTTTCGCGTTAGATAAAAAAGAAAAATTCCTTACATTATAAAAAAAAGACATCTGTTTTAGCTTGGTTTCTACGGCTTGATGCCCTTCCTAATGCTAACCATTTTACAGAGTGTACTAGGTGGTCTTACATGGCACAGGTGCTTTTTACATGGAGCCAGAACAGGTGATTTCACATGGTGCCTGCATGAGTGCTTTTATGTGGTGCCAACACAGGTGCTTTTTAAGTGAAGCCAACATATATATATATACATATATATATACACACATATATGTAGTGAGTGAATGAGTGAGAAAGAGAGAGAGAGAATCTAATTCAATAAAAGCACTATTTTGATAATATATTCTATAAAGCAAACACTTCCAAGTCCTTGATAGTATACAAATTGTCTGGAAAAATCTTTAACAATTAATGAGTCTGAGGTGAGAAAGAAAGAAATGAAATAACTGTAACACTTGTTCTGTTGTCTAATTAAACACTTAAGTGAAAAACATGATGTCTGCATATTCACAAGAGAAATATCTTATTGACCACTGAGGATTAATTGGTATAGAATTTTTTTCTTTTTACACCAAAAAATAAATGAATAAATAAATAAACTCCTACAATCATATGTTGGTCATTATTTATGTAAAAAGCTAAAAAAGTGTATAGAATTCTCATTGATTAACATAGAATGTAGAGTCTCTTAAGTGTTCTGAATATTGTATACAGAAATTTGGAAAATGCATTTTTTGGAGAGGGAGAAAAAGGAGAGAGAAAAAGAGACAGGAGGAAGAAATTGAAAAGAAAAACATATATGGGACATAACAATAAATTTAATTCTGTGATACTATCAAAACAGAGTTATAAAGAACAACTTGCTTTAGAATCTTTAAAGAATAAACATGCAATAAATTTATCTTTGAAAGTTGGGGAGTAACTTTTGAGGAGAAGGAGAAGCAGACAAAGAAAAAAACCCAGTAAAACAAGAAATAAAGAATTATGATGTATAGAATCCATGAATCAATTGATGGGTGATCAATAACTATTATCAAGTGTTACAAATTACTGCCTATCAATGTAGTTTATTCTGCATGATACAGAAGAAGAGAAATTGATCTTAACACATCATTAGATTATTATCTGTCATTTACTAAAAAGCTAAGAAATATAATAAACTTGTTAAAAAAGTATAAATAACTTCTTTGCATTTTTCTACAACCTTTATGAATACAATACACAATGAAATATATTCTTATAATTTCTCTTTTAAAAGGCCTTATAGAAGAAACAGAAAAAGATGAGAGCAATGGAATGGTCTGGTTTAATAGTACTATCAGGTCGTTGGATGCTTTTAGCAGAGTTTATTTCATTGCAAGCATTAGAACCTATTCATGCTTCTCGTGCAGACACTGACCAGCAGAAGTTCAGGTTGGACATTAGCAGTATGAATCTCATTAGTTTGGGAGGACCATTAAATTTTTGGTGATGATGATGATGACAACAAAGACTACAGCATGAATGATAACAAGTATGAAATATGTGAGTCTAACTACCAAAGATATTAGGTCATGGACACTTTCTTGGTTATCAAGACATTTGTTCCTGGTTTCAGAGAATATAGTTGAAACCTTGTGTTACCATATTTCTGTTGAAACACATTGCCTTTGTTTCAATCAATTTTTGGAAATAATGAAGAATTTAATAGAATAACTTTGTTATTATTAAACTGGAGTTTGGAACATAAATTAACATGGAATTTGGAGGGTAAGTTTCAATTTGGATCACTCTATAACTGAAAGTTTGTGTTATAGAGCCAGGGATAGTCTCGGGCAGGATGGTATCAAAAAGGTTAAGATAATATCTTATAAATTGTAAGAAAGGCTACAAGAAAATCTAGAATGCAGATTTTATCTACAGTATAAACCAAGATAACTTTCAAATAGAAGCTGTAGTTTAATAAAAAGAACAACAACCCAAAACTCAATAACTACCAAAGAAGAATAGACTATAGCATAAATAAGCAAAGGTGCGTCTCAGATATCTAATAAAAAGATAGATTATTTCTTTAACAAGTGAGTCATTGGGTTTATAGAAGAGATTTTAGCAGAACATAAGATTTTTGGTAATAAAGACAAACTTGGAGATAGTTATTGGCAAGTAATCTTCGTCAAATATACTATGCTTCAAAGATGACACAAGTACCTCTAAATTGAGACACTGTAAAAATCCTAGCAACATATAACTGCATTCTGTCAGTTATGACAAGAGGGTTCTAGTTGATCTGATCAATAGAAAAGCTTGTACATGAAATTGATGCCAAGTGGCTGAGCGTTCCACACAAGTGTGTACCCTTAACGTAGTTCTCAGGAAGATTCAGCATGATATGGAATGTGACAAGCTGGCCCTTTGAAATACAAGTGCTACTCATTTTTGCCAGCTGAGCAGATTGGAGCAATGCGAAATAAAGTGTCTTTCTCAAGAACACAGCATGTTGCCAGGAATTGAACTCGGGACCTTATGATCACAAGCCAAATACTCCTAACCACTAAGCCATGCGCCTTCACCAACAACATATAGGAGCTGCATAATGGGGTATAACTAGATATTGCAAAAGAAAAAAATGAACAAAAAATAAATAGAACTTTACATTAAAAACAAAAGTTAAGTCATTTAAGTCACAGCAGTCTTAAGACAGAGAGAGAGAGAGAGAGAAAAGGAGGGATACATAACTAATCCCATTATTTATACTTTCAGCTTATAAGACATGTTTGCTTTTTGTCAATTTTATTTATGCTTATAGATATACAAATACAAAAAGAATAAATTGTTATAAGTAACCTTAATTCGCAAACAGTACTGTTCCAATAGTGAATGTATGAGGGAAGTGGAGGAAGCAAAGAGATGACTCTTAAGTTCAACAAGAGGGCATGCCATATAAAAAAAAAATTTTAAAAACAATGACTATATTAACTTGTTAAACTCTAAGCAATTTCATAGTACAAAGTATTCTTTAGTAACTAAGCAGATATGAAAGTGTCAAAAAATATCAAATATGAATACCAAGGTATTTTCAGCATACCAACAACTAGTGAATATTGATTTTTTAACACCAATATGAGGCCATAAAGTTTGGAAAGAAGGCACAATCGATTAACATTTCTTACCCTCTAGCAAATACTTTTGTTTGGGAAATAGAAAAGTTGCTTCTATAAATTTCTCATCTTCACTATGAAGCTCTGTCTGTATGAAAGGCAAACTATCAAAAATGTGATACTGTATGGTAGTAGGGCTTTGGTCTTAAAATCAGAAGTGCAGAAAAGAGGGATGAGTTAAGTGTGAGCTGCTGGATATGCTCTCTGAACTTGAGAGTCAGATGAAGCATAAATTAAGCTGAAGAAAAATTTGGGATATCAAAAGTATCAAGTGAAACAATCAAGAGAGACAACTGCTCTGCAATGAATATTTAATTCAAACAATTAACATAAACTATGTGAAATATGCAAAAGTGTTATGGCTGTACTCAAGAAGATCTGTCCTCCGCAGTAGATGTGTTAAGGACACCCCTCAGGGGCAAAGTATTGGCCGGTAAAATTCCTATGCTGGTGTCACATAAAAAGCACCCAGCACACACTGTACAGTGGCTGGCATTAGGAAGGGCATCCAGCCACCAGACTAGAACCTGGTGCAACTCTCCAACTTGTCAGCTCTTGTCACACCGTCCAACCAATGCCAGTATGGACAATGGACATTAAAGGATAATGATGATGATGATGATAATAATACAAACTGACAGTAGCAAATAAGTGAGAAGGGAAGATCAAGGTTGAATGGGAATTAAATATTTTGAAGTATTTTACTGGAGAGAAGCACTACTGCTACTCTCTTTATAAATTGGCAACTGCAGGAAAAGTATGTAGCAATAAGTAAACAAACTTCTGTACTTAGCATTTGTTGACTTTGACTAGGTGCCTTGCTCTCTAATCTGGTGGTTATTGTGGTTGCTGTGTAGCTAGGGGTAGATGAATGACTAGTGAGAGCTGTTTAAGCCATGCACAGGAATGCTGTTACTAAAGTGATAGTTAGCAGCAATGAATTTATTGTGCAGATAGGAGTTCATCAGTGAATACATATGTGACATACATAGTCATTTACAATAATCAGCCACAACACTGCAAGATCTCCTTCATTTTCTTGAGCTTCTTTGGTTAAATGGGTAACAACACCTAAAACCACCGGATAGCTTGATATCTTTGGGATACCTACTTTATGAGCTGAGGAATCAATGTAAGAATTCCTCAGGAAGTAGCCCCTCAAGTGCCTAATAACAACGCATAAAAATATCTTAAACACTAAATAATGAGATCGTTCTAAACTAACTGATAGTCTTTGACACTTTTTCATTCAGAATCCACACCCTGTCTGTGTACTTCCACAGGTGAGCCACCTTACCTCTTCTTCAAATCACCTTTAGGATCCTCCAGAGCCTGTGGGACAACCTAGGGCAGTTCTTATACACTTTGCTCTTGACTATATCCTGGATATCTTTCCAGTAGGACTCTTATCAGATTCCATAGTTGATGGAGGTGAATGACTGAAAAACTTGCAGTGTCCTAGGTTTTGGCTCCTGGAATTAACACTGAAAGTGACACTGAAGTGAATATTGATCTCATCTTTGAAACAGGTGACTCAGCCACTGCATACCTACTTGAGCAGCTGTTTCATGAACCCATATGAGTGAGCTAGAAGGTAGCTTGCTTCCTGGCTCTCTCTTTCTGCTGTCTTAAGAAGTGGAAGATATTCTGCAGGATCCATCAGAAATCCATTCTCTTCCTTGAACTGTCATCTCAAGCTCTGAAGCTCTTACCTGAGTTAGTGAATTTTGCTGGGTATATAACTCATAACAGAGTAATTTCAATTCCCTAATCTGAACCTCTCAGCTGCTAGGCTGATGATAATAATGTCCTTACCTGGAGGTGATGGTTAGCATTCCTTTTAGCTGTTACTTCTAAGATGTGGTCAATCTTCTTATCAATGTGGCACCACTCCTCATCCTTGTTAGCTTGAAGCCTCTTCAATCAACACTGTTCTATTACTCAGCTTGGGTCTGGGGCTTACAACACCTGGAGGTTTCAGGGACTGTGGGCTGACTCTGGCCCTAGCTCCTTCAGTGTTTCACCAAGATTAATTCATATGCACTCTGGCACATGCACTACTTCCATGCATTTCGTCTTGATCTGGTGGATTTTCAGGCTGCACTGGTTCTTTTTGCAAACGTTCCCATTGTTGATTCGTTGCCATTTGTTTATATATATATATAATATATATATATATATATATATATATATATGCTAGCATGGAGGCCAGACATTAAACGATGATGATGATATATATATATATATATATCATCATCATCCTCAATATTTGACATCTGTTTTCCATGCTGGCATGTGTTGGACAGCTTGACAGGAAATGGCAGGGCCAGGAGCTACACCAGGTTCAATAGTCTGTTTTGGATTGGTTTCTACAGCTGGATACCCTTCTTAATGCCAACCATTTTGCAGAGTGTACTGAGTACTTGTTATGTGGCACCTGCACCCACACCAATGTCTTTTATGTGGCACCTTGGTTTTAGGATCTCAATTCTGTTATGATGGGTGGCCTTTCTTGAATACAGCAATGTGCCACATATCTCAGCCCGGAATCCAGTATTTTACAGCTTCATTATTCGCATTATATGATAATGTAGGTAACTCAGTTAATGAAGCAGCACCATTCTAAACTCCTCTCACAATTTCTTTCACATACACGTGCAATAAATTTATTGACAGTTAAATTAAGATTTGATAATTTTGGACCTCAATATATTGAAGTATATTAAACGATCTTGTATACATCCCTACATGTTGTGTTGAATTCACTTTATATCTCCCTTTGAGGGTTATTAATCCTTTAGCATTTAGATTACTCTGTCAAATGTAATGCTTATATATTCAAATTATTTTGAATTTCTCATGCATTTGTCTTGCAGCTTTGAGATTTCAATGATGTGACTGTTTGTTTTTAGAATGACATTGTAGTATAGGTGAAAGAGGTCAGATCTGGTCACTTTGAACATAAAGCAGATAGAATATATGGGTTAGATGTGGTCAGTTTAAATGCTAAAGTGTTAAAGTAAACATCAGACAAAGAACTGGGATAAATTGCATTGACTAAAACCACTGTAAGTGATGGAGTCCAATGACAGAAACCAGTAAAAGAATAACACACACACATGTATGCAAGAGTTTGTGTGTATGTTTTGGTTTTGATTTGAATAAAGAACCAACATTCTTGAAAATATATTCTACTCTGATGGGCTCTCCCGGCAAGGATGGTGTATGACTGTTCAGCTTTTGCCAAACAACCTGCACAAAATGATTTGTTTATAGAGATCAAATGTATGCGGTGTACATTAGCTCATTCCCTCCCTCAAATCACCATTGCCTGAACAGGTGCATGGTGTGCCACACATCAGGTGCCAAAGTGACTGCAGAGTAATGTAAGATGAGGTATTTTATTCAAAAACACAACGCATGACTCAATTAGGAATTGAAACTACGATCTCACAGCTGTGAGTGCAACACTCTAAATACTAGGTCTCGTCCTTATTCTAATATATTTAGTTCATTTGTTAACACAAAGACATCCTGTTTCTTTTCCTTTCTCCAATATTTATACCTTATAAGGAATGGCTATAATGATCATTCAAAACTTACAACAGTAACATGCTTTGGGTTGTACCCTAGATAATAGATAAGAGAACAAGCAAAGCAAAAAAGATAGGATTTCAGTTGACAAACATGTTGTTTCACAAAATGACACCAAACTTCAACAGGGCAACATATTATTTATTTCTTCTATAGCTTAGTCAAAAGGAATGAACTGTGCTCATAGCCCTTGAGAGTCCACAACACTGGTGAGATAAATACAGTTTATATTCAGAAGATGAAAGATTGGGTGATAATGTGAGGAGGGAAAACAAGTTTGTCAGGTTAATATGGTTAAAGGCTGTTTGTAACTATGTAGTTCAGAGAAGTAGTGGCTGTTATGGTAGCTTGCTAAATAATGTTTGCTGCCAGTCAGCACAACCTCACTGACACTTATTTTACATTCAATATCTAAAACAGTTTCCTGAAATATGCTACATGGTCCACAAGCCTGCTTTCTGATCACTTGGTCCTGAATTCGGTCCCACAGAGTGGTACCTCAGGCAAGTATTTTCTACTGTAGCCCTGGGCCAACCAAAGCCTTGTGAGTTGATTTGATAGGTGGAAACTGAAAGAAGCCTCTGTGTGTGTGTAAGAGAGAGTTGGTGCCTTCTTGTCCTGACATCACGTGACTGTGGTAAACAAGTGTCACCATTATACAGTGTCCTTCATTCTGAAGCTTCCACAAAATTATGTCCAGCATGGGAGAAAATTACCTCGCTTGAAAACAGGTGAGAGTTGGCAACAGGAAGGGCATCCAGCCATAGAAAATCTGTTTCAACAAATTCTATCCAACCCATATAAGCATGGAAAAGTGAACATAAAACAACGACGACGATGACAATGCTGACACCATGTTAAATGTATTGCAACATTGGCATAAACATATCAATTAGTTACTAAAAATGTTTAACTTAAATATATATAAATATATATATTTGAAGACTCAAACAGAATGTCTTTTACTCCAAATGATCTGCTATCCTTATCACCTACAGAAAACAACATTGGACATCATTTACCAAACACCATAGTGAAATGGTGGAATATTTGAAACCATGACTAGTGATATGGGTTTATTTATTCCATAGCTCTATTCTTTACAAACACTAAAGTGACATATATGTACATACATTATCATCATCACCACTGTTGTATATCCTTTTTTCTATGCTGGCATGGGTTGGACAATGACATCAAGGTGCTTTCCATAATTTGTCATCATCAAATAACAGCAAAGATAGCTTCCAAATGTTGTGTATGTCATGTATTTTTGGCAAAGTTTTTACATATATACATAGGTGTGGGTGTGGCAATGTGGTTAAGAAGCTTACTTCCCAAACATGTGGTCTCAGGTTCAGTTTCACTGTGTGGAACACTGGGCAAGTGCCTTCTGTTATAACTTCAGGCTGACCAAAGCCTTGTGAGTACACTGGGTAGACAGAAACTGGAAGAATAAGGTGGTGAGCTGGCAGAAATGTTAGCACGCTCAGCAAAATGCTTAGCAGCATTTTGTCTTCTGTTACGTTTTGAGTTCAAATTCCACCGAGGTTGACTTTGCCGTTCATCCTTTCAGAGTTGATAAATTAAGTACCAGTTACGCACTGGGGCCGATGTAATTGACTTAGTCCCTTTAGCCCCTTGTGGGCAATAAAGAAATAAGAAACTGGAAGAAACCCATGGTTAAGGTGTTGCATTTCCAATTGTGAGATAGTGGTTTTAATTCCTAGACTGGGTGGTTCATTGTGTTCTTGAGAAAAACACTTCATCCCACATTGCTCTATGATCACTTCAACATCTGATGCATGATACACTGATGGAGGGAGTGAGATAAAGGTACAGCACATACATTTGATCACTACAAACAAATCATTTGTGCAGGTCAATTGGCAAAAGCTGAACACTCATACTTTGTCTTTGTCGGGTTGATGGGAGAGAACATCATATATATATATATATATATATATATATATATATATATATGTATAAGGAAAAAATGGAGAGTTTTAACTGATAAAATTCAATTCATTAACATACTGTCAAAATTCTTACAGAGAATTTTGACAATATGATAATAAATTGAATTTTATCAGTTAAAACTTTCCATTTTCTCCTTATAATATATTATATAGAAATATGCCCATATATCGAAGCATAAAAATCATTAAACTCCATAATATACTTAATCGGTGCCTACATAAACAACAAATGCCAATACTATTAAGTTATACTGGACTCTTGAAATTTTACATCGATATACAAGATTAAACTGGCGAAGCTTGGATGTTAACATCCCTTTTAAGAGGTATCTGTATATTCAAACTATATATATATATATATATATACACACACACACACTTAAATATGTGTATGAGTAAGTGTACTCTTGTCTTGACATCACATAAGGGTTGCAACTGAGTATCATCATCATACAAGCAATGGTGTTTGTTTCTAGTTTTTCATGAAAAACATCTCACCATGGGGAAATAATTCCTTATCTGGAAACAGGTGAAGGTTGACAACAGATATATTTGGCTGTAGAAAACCTGCTTCAGCAAAATTCTTTCTCACCCATGCAAGCATGGAAAAGTAAAGATTAAATGATGATGATGTCACACATAGACGACAACAACATCCTTTCTACTATCAACCACTTAACAGCATGAGCTGGGTGCATTCCATTGTTCCTCTGGCACATAAAAGGCTAAAGAGTCCTTTCACTCTCTTATATACACACACATGAATAAGACTTCTTAATGTAGAACCCAAATACTTCATAATATTGGTTTCAAATTTTGCCACAAGGCCAGCAGGTCAATTATATTGACCCCAATACTTGACTAATACTTATTTTTTTGACCCCAAAGAGACAAAAGGCAAAGCTGAACTCAGCAGAATTTGAAATTAGAACATAAAGAGCCAGAAGAAATGCTGCTAAGCATTTCGTTCAATGTGCTAACAATTCTGCCAGAGCACCACCTTAAAATACTTCATGATATTAAAACTATGCATTTATTCTCATTTATTTTAAGACCGAGAAACAACTTATTGACTTCTTTATCGACTTATTTACACATACACACACAGAGGAGGCATACATGTAAACACTGTGGAGAAAATGTTCAGGAATCATTGAAGATATTGCTTCAAGCAAATAAAGAAAGGAATGCAAAAAGTAAATAAGCAATAACGGGGTGTAGAATGAAGCAGGTGGTATTCTATAGGAAATTTTATTATCCTACAACTAAGTATTTCAAAACTGTATTTCTGGCAGCAAGTGGCACAAACGGAAGCAGGCTTACCTGAAACTGTGAAGAGCACAAAAATACAGATTGATTTAGTATGCTAATATGACAACTATTTTTAAAACTTGTAAAATAATCTTTAAAAATCAAAGTGTGTGTGTATGTGTGTGCATGTGAGCGAGGGAGGGAGGGAGGGAGAAACATGTGTATGCAAGCTTAAATTTTATGTATTTTTCTGAATGTGGATATGTGTACGCTGTGTGTATGTGTGAATGTATGTATACTTGTACAAGTACATGCGTGCAAGATTTGATGCAAAAGTTCAATAGTGAAAGCAGTAAATTTCATAAATAGATCTCTTGAAACAGGCATCAAATGTGTTCTTCATATTGATTAGCTTATTGTCAGTGCTGCCTTGCAATTTTCCAATAAAATCTGCCAGGCTGGCAACAAGACAACCTGTAACAAGGTAAACAATTATATATTTGGCAGGATGTAGAATACTCAGAAATTTCGCGCCTTATATTAGCTTCAGCAATTGCTCTGAACTAGTTCTGTGGTCCAGAATTTCAAAGTGTTTATGCTTCTTCATATTGATAGAAGAGATGGGTATGAAGGACAAATTTATAGGTGTTTGGAAATGAGTTCTTTAGATCAGATTTACTTTAAGAGCAGCATGAAGCGAAAAACACCATTACAAGAAGTGATAAAGAAGAAAGACCGAGAAGAATTAGTGTTGTCTATTGGCATGTTTTAGAGAAATTTATAGTACTATCTATGTTCAGTAATGGCCAATATGTAAGTACAATCAAATTACTTTGGATCAGAACAAAAAAAAAAAATAAATAAAATAAAATGAAAACTGAAGACACTTTAGTCTCTCAGAGGTTACATTACTCATCCTAAAGACTTAAATGTCAGTCTTGTGTTCAAGCAGACTACATTTATTCAGTAAAAAGTGATGCCAGAAGATTTTTGTACTGTTTTATATCTATTTCACCTTGTTAGTTGAAGTAATGATCGTTTTCACTAATTTTGACCATTACATTGTTGGCATAATCATTTTTCAACTGAACAACCCACCCTGCTGCTAAAACAGTTGGAACATAAGAAGAACCTGCTTGATATTCAGACAGACTGAAGCAAAAGAGGCACAACATTAATTAATAGCTGCAATAGTGATGTTTGAAATCATGGTAATATTTGCATCATCACAGCCACTTTCTCTTATGTAATAACATTTTAAAAGATACGTCAAAAACAAATTTAAATGCTAAAAACAAAATAGGTTAATGGTATCTTTGCTAAAATTTCATTCATGAGCAGTCAAATTAAAAACCTTTCACTTCTACAAAGCCAAAATTCTAAAGCTAATTTTTTAAATTTATGATACATTTACAAAGTTACTTATAAAAGAAAGGATGCTATACATTCCCTCCTTACATAACTTATATTCAGACAGCTAAGATGCATTTCAAATTTTGCCTTCCCTTTAGGTGGAAGGAAATTTAGTTGAGCTTTGGTTAATGTAAAAAGGAAAGTAAATGAACAAAAAAAAAAGGTCATTATTATAAATTCTAAGCTTTTTGAAATACCTGGAAAAGAAGTCAAATCAGAATTTGATGACATCAGCTTTAATGATACTACTTTTATTCTATATTTCTTTTCGCAACCTGCCCATCAAGCTTAAAAGCAAATACAAGCAGATACAATTTAAAACTTGATGACAGCTAATGAATAAGTTCTAGTTCAATTTCTAAAAATAGTAGTTACACCACCCTCAAATCACATCATACCATCTTAAGAGGACACATTACATAACATGGTCCTGAATATATCATAATTTTGCTTTTACACCCTTTTTTCTTCTTTGTCACCTTGGGCAAGTGTCTTCTACTACAACCCTGGGCCAAATAAAACCTTGTGAATTGATCTGGTAGATGGAAACTGAAAGAAGCTTGTTGCATATGTGTGTGTGTGTGTGTGTTGGTTTGATTATGTTCCAGTAACTAAGCATTTGGCAAAAGAGACAGACAAAATAAGTACTAGGCTTTAGAAAATAAGTCCTGGGATCAGTGGTTCAACTAAACCCTTCAAGATGGTACTCCAGCATGGCCACAGTCCACTGGTTGGAACAAGCAAAAGACAAAAAGATTAGTGCAGAGACAGAAGGCTTCTTCAAAACAATATTTTACAGTAATATGTTCTACTTGGCACCAGTTCTGACTTGTTTAACAAGCGCACACTTCATTCTATATCTTTAAACATTGAAGGGCTGTTGGACAATTTGTTCATAGGAGATATAAACAGTATCCTTTTCTCCTCTAGGCACAAGGGCTGAAATTTTTTTTTGGTGGGGGGTGTCAATTAGATTGACCCCAGTATGCAACTGGTACTTAAAGGATGAAAGGCAAAGCTGACCTTGGCTGAATTTGAACTCAGAACGTAAAGACAGATGAAATACTGCTAAGCATTTCACTTGGCATGCTAATGTTTCTTTTTCTTTGCTGTCCACAAGGGGCTACACATAGAGGGGACAAACAAGGACAGACAAACAGATTAAGTCGATTATATCGACCCCAGTGCATAACTGGTACTTATTTAATTGACCCCAAAAGGATGAAAAACAAAGTCGACCTCGACAGAATTTGAACTCAGAACATAACGGCAGATGAAATACCGCTAAGTATTTCGCCCAGCATACTAGTTTCTGCCAGCTTGCCACCTACAATATCAACACTTCCAAAATAGTGTTAATGCAAGCACACACACACATATGTATGCGATGAGCTTTCATATGGTTTCTATCAACCAAATTTCATTCACAATGCATTGATTCACACATACACACCTATAATAATAAAAGCGAAATTCTGTTTGTCCATTTGGGACCCTTGTATCTCAGTCTATATTTGCTCTACATAGACATATACCTTTTTGGAATCAGGATGATCCCAGGATTGAAAATCTGCCCTTCATTTGGTTCTTGAACATCCAACATTAGGATCTGATTTAAAAGCATTTGGGTTGCTATTTCTTGCAGGTATAATAGTTTGGCTGATTCATGCCATCTTGGTTGGTGTTTGTCATATGATGTCAGAGATCAAGTGGGACATAAATGATATTTGCTTCATTAATTTTATTTAGAGATAAGAACTTTGGGACAAATTGGCCAACTGTTGGAATTCAACTTGGGACTGGAACAAGAGAATGATTGCATTACAGAATTCATTCTCACCTGTCCTTAACCTCTGATCAAACACCAGTGGAGCATATAGTCATTATAGATGTATTATAGTCATGCTATTTAGTTTGCTCTAGTTTTGGGCCACAGGCCCAATTAGCCCTGCAGTTTAAAAGTCCACACTGAGTACAGCTTTTAAGCTAGTAAATAATAGAAGACACTTGTCTAAGGCACAATACAATGAACCTGAAACCATGTAGTTATGAAATGAACTTCTTAACCACGTAGCTAGTCTTTCGTCTGACTATGAAATAATAAAAGGAGATGGTCATGATTGGAATATCTTCAAATATAGGTCAGCTCAATCAGAGCTCACCTGGAGATCAACAGATTTTAAACAATGATGTAAATCAGTGTTTCCCAACCTATTTTACCTCAGGTCCTATTATAACTTTCCAGAAAAGTGTATGCCTCACCAGTGGTTGGAAACACACTGTTTCCTCCAAGCACTTGATGTAGGCCACCGTGTTAAGTCTGAGGCCATGTAAGATGATGAATGGAGGCATAACATCACCATCACTAGTGATCATTCCAAGCACCATGATGTTGACTGGATGTTTGATTTTTATCATTCTCGGTACATGTCTTCAGATTGACAACTAAACATTCTGAAATGTTCATATTGGAGCTTCTGGTGCAAATGCCAAGCAGTACAGCATATTGTTTCCAAATTTCTGACAGAGTGAATTGTGTCATGGTGCTGTTTTTCTCACAGATGGTGTCCAACTGACCCTTCTATACAGTGTAGTTGACAAAATCAAAAACAAACAATGTGCATGTGTGAAATTAAAAATATAAAATATCAACAGTTTACCCATCGCACCTTGTATATGACATGCTTCTGTTTACCAAATCCACTCACAAGGCTTTGCCTGGCCCAAGGCTTTAAATAAAAGACACTTGTCCATGGTACCATGCAGTAGGACTGAAACCAAGACCGCATGGCTTGGAAGCAAGCTTTTTAACCACAAAACCACATTTGCTATAAAAAGAAAGGAGATCTAGTTATTTTCTATCTTTACAGGGAATCTGTCAATAAAGTATCAAAAAATATAAGTGAATATATAATGAGAGCCAAAGTTTTTGTATCAGTTATTTGAAATCTGTGATTTGTCTCTATTCAAACTCCCAACAAAAATATAAGCTTTGAACTGGTTGGTCTCCCACTTATCAGCCAAAGAATAACTATGAGAACTTGGAATACTAATGAGAAAAATAAAACAGTGACATTTTGAACTGCCTCCTGATAGTGTCACACTCTTATCTCATAGATATCTAATGCAAAAGCTCAAATAAAAACATTTGAAAACTATCTTTAAAAAAACAAAAAACGGGACAATTGAAAGTGAGACTAAAAAGAAAATACCATGACAAATGATAAACCTATTCAATAGCTGTGAATATATAAAAACTCATTCACTTTCTTCTATATCTCTCTGACTATCCTCTGACCATTCTGCTATATATATATATATATATATATATATATATATATAAACAAAAGATATCACCTTACTAACAGCAGGTCAAACTTAAGCATCAAAATGTCAAAGTACGATTATATGTACAGTTAAGAAAGACATGCCATAGTCAATAAAGAAAATAGGCTTTAAGCACTATATACAGATCATAAAGTATTAGCTAAAAGATTAACCAAATGGAAAAGGACAAAATAGCTGTTCAGTATGACCAAAGGATATGTGAACAAAGACGAAAGAAAAATACAAAAATGAGATGGAGAAAATAATGAATTCACACACATAGACACATGGTTACAGAATCTGTTTAAATCAATCACAGTATTTAACTAGTACTTTTATATCATCGATCCTAAAAGATGGAAAGGCAAAATTCACTTTCCTAAGATTTGAAACCAGAAATGTAAACTGATCCAACAAAACACCACAATTAAATCAACCACCCTGGAAGTAGTAGGTGGATCATCATCATTAGTTAATGCCTATTTCCCATGCTGGTATGGGTTGGATGGCTAGATAGGAGCTGGCAAGGTTGAAGTTGCACCAAGTTTCATAGTCTGTTTTGGCTTGGTTGCCACAGCTGGATGCCCTTCTAAATGCCAGCCGTTTTACAGAGTATAAAGGGTACTTTTTACATGGCACCATCACCAGTGCTTTCTATATGGAAGTAGCACCAGTGCTTTCCATGCAGCACCAGCATCAATACCAATGAATGCCAATAATAATCCTTTCTACTAAAGGCAAAAGGCCTGAAGGTTTTGGGGGAGGGGGACTAGTCGATTACATCAACTCCAGTGTTTTACTGGTACTTCATTTATCAACTCTGAAAGGATGAAAGGCAAAGTTGACCTCGGCAGAATCTGAACTCAGAATGTAGTGATGGCCGAAATACTGCTAAGCATTTTGTCCAGTGTGCTAACAAATAATAATAATAATAATGACAGGCATGATCAGTAGGTAAAAGATACAGACAAAATACTCTGTGATATTAACTTAAGGCAACTTTGCTTTACATTCTCTATGAGTCAGTAAAATAAAGCACCAGCCAAATACTGGGGTAAATTATATGACTATATATGAATGTGAGAAATTAATAATAATTATGTCTAATTAATATCTGGCAATAGTGTAATCGGTTTAATAGTATTTAGTATTGGTACATTATTGGTACATTGGTAGATTATTAATCTCTATTGTAATACAAACCAAGAATGTAATGGGACATAACTGAATATTCCAAGTCATTTAGTCTGACACCCTACTGTTTCTGTCATTCCACTGCCTTAAACTGATAATAAAGTAGGAGCTGCTGAGCTAACAGTACCAAACCTGGATCCACAAAAATGTAGTCTACGAGTTGTGTTCAAAATTTTAAAATGCTGCAGTATAATATGTATAACACAGTTACATACATCTTTCAACTGAGAGATAAAAACCACAAATAAAGGTTTGTTGTTAGTTAATGAAATTAGCTTATTGAGTAGACAAGTCTTTCAAAAACCTGGGGCCTATCATCATCATCATCATCATCATCGTTTAGCGTCCGTTTTCCATGCTAGCATGGGTTGGACGGTTCTACTGGGGTCTGTGAAGCCAGAAGGCTTCATCAGGCCCAGTCAAATCTGGCAGTGTTTCTACGGCTGGATGCCCTTCCTAACGCCAACCACTCCGTGAGTGTAGTGGGTGCTTTTTACGTGCCACCTGGAAAATTCATTTAACTAAAAGAGGTTCTTGAAAGTGAAAAGGTTGGAAACTACTCTTTATGTGTTCACTTGACTAACTAAAAATCAGTATCCAAATATCCACTCAAACAACACCATATGGTCTAACCAATTAGCATTCATATTATATTGTTTAATGTCATACTTATTTGCATTGTTTTGAATTACTTATGCATTATCTTGTAGCATTGAGATTTTGATGATGTGATTGTTTAGTTTTAGAATGGCATTGTAGGGTAAGTGTGAGAGGCTAAATATGGCCAGTTTGAACATAGAATGAGTAGAATATTTAGGCCAGATACAGTAGACATGGTCCAACAATGATAGACTCTAATGAAAGCCAAATGGAAGTTAGAGTCTCAGAATGCTAAATTCTGAACACCAAAGATATAACAAAGTTAGGTACATGGAATATATGAGGTCTGATCAATAAGTATCCGGACTGTTGCCATAGTAATGAAGCTAAAACACAGAGAGAGAGAGCCACTTGGCACAAATTGACCTTGGACCCTGTTGTGCATGCACACTAAGTTATAACATTCTAGCTCACTTGTGCTGTTTACAGCAGTGCTTGGAAGGAACATGTGATTGTCACACTGATGATGACAGAGAAAGTCATCATGGTGATACCTGCTCAGAGGCCTACAGTAAAGTTGCAGAAAGTATGGAGAGGAGTGTATGAGCCACACACAAGTGTACGAGTGGTTCAAACGTTTCTAAGATGGCTAAAAAATATCAATAGTGACGAATGTTCTAGATCTACAGCCAGCGGAACTGAGAAAAACATTGCAGATGTGCATGCATCTGTGAGGGGAAATCCTCAAATCCCCATCCATGAATTATCAGAGGATGTGCAGATTAGTTATGATTCAGTTCAGTCCATTATTACTGAAGATTTGGGTATGAGACACATGTCTGCCAAGTTTGTGCCAAAACTGCTTTCAGCTGACCAAAAAGATACTCAGGTTTCAGTTGCACAAGATCTCATTGGTTGTGTTAAGAATGATGAAAACTTTGTGTAGACCTCTGAACAGTTATCAACAAGCTCTTGGCAAAATTTGATGCAGATTCTCTGCTCAGCTTTCTCTATCATGGTCAATGCAATGATCACACACTACACACATTCCTTCCAAGCACTGCTGTAAATAGCGGAAGTGAGCTAGAATGTTAAAACTTAGTGTGCATGCACAGCAGAGTTCAAGGTCAACCTGTGCCAAGTGTCTTCACTCTGCATGCTTTAGATTCATTACTATAGCAACAATCTGGATACTTATTGATCAGAGCATGTACAAACATTGTATATCAAAGAGGATAAATGGAATAACTTATGAGACAATTCAAGGAGTATCAAATAAACATCTCAGAAATCAGTGAGATGAGATAGACTGGAAAAAGAAAACTATACTAAGGTGGAAAAACAATCATTTACTCTGGTATGAAGATCAACATAGCTGTAGAATGAGAATGTTACTAGACAGAGAGGCCATTAAAACACACATTGGATAGAAACCAATCAATGCATCATTATAGGTGTGCTTATTCAGGACCAAAATAGGGTTGGACAATAACAAGAGCTGCTAATAATATTCAGTAAGAGTTTTAAAAATCTGTCTTAGTTTGTTTTTTCTTTTTATTTCTTGAATAAATGTTCCACTAAAGAACTTACTTGGTAATATTATTATATTTTATTATAAAAGATAATTATTTGGTATAAGTGTAGAGAATATTTAAGAAAAAAATTATGCTTTTAGAACTTTCTAACCAAATGTTATGAACATTTAGCTAAATGATGGCTATTTTAGAGTTACAAGCTGATATGACAATATTTATATTGATCATATGGAAGTTTCATAATCTTTAGGTATCTAAATATACAAGTGAGTCAAGTATTATAAGAAGGAAACAAAATAAATTATTTTTCAGAAGAGATTATATATGGAATAAGCATATAATAAAAATTTCTATGGAGCAATATGAAGTTTTTATATACACTTACTACATAACACAATATGCCATGTAGCATAATGTATGATTAAACTTGGTCAACAGTGTATTCTCTAAATTTCATAATGCTTATAAATGTGATAATACCTAAAGGAGACAACATGTGACTTGGTATACTAGACTTGATGAAAATCTAAAAATACTCAAAAACTGTGATAAGTTAGTTAGTTGCTGAACAAACAATCCCATTAACTTGGGTGCTAACAGAAAATAATATCTACAACAAGATTAAGTACGTCTATGTACAAGTTATTTCATACACTGCTGAGTGTAATGTATGATTAACAAATGTTATATGTACATTGGGAATGTTCTAGAAGTCGGTTGAAATTTTACTACATACTAACATGTATAATGCACATGTTGATTTGGGGATCTAGATTGTTGTGAAAAAACCCTAAAATACACTGTATACTGAGCAGTATTGCATAGCTGTTTCCAAGGTAGATAATTTACTATATATCAATGTATTGGATTTTAATATTTTATTATATATAAAATATGACATATAATAATAAAGCAAAATTCTAAAATAGTAAAGCTTTGTTACATTATTACTTTTTCTTAATGAAAGCTAGTGGAGAAAATAGGCCAATATCATGTGTAATACACTACCTTGAATTTTAATTTTGAACTAGGTAAAAAAAAAGATGAGTATTAAACATGAGCATTATAGTAATTAGTTTGTTGTTGATATTTAGCCTCCAAGTCATCTTTGAATCAGAACACCTAAATAACTATCTTGTCTTTTATGTAATCATCCCCTTATAAACATCCTGTTACGAGTTGTAACTATCCTATGCTTTGTGGTTTTACTCTTACACACACACACACACACACGATGCATCTAGAGTGACATCTGGTATATCTTTCTCTTAATCTGTTTATTTGATAAAGATGAAATGCTGTATAATTTATTTAAGCTACCATGAAATCCATTTCAACTTTTCACAATTAATTCAAAAGTCCACATGCTTTTCTTGTTTATGTAGATCAGGGGTTCTCAAGGGGTCCATACAACAAAATAGTAGATTGTTTACAATAGTGTTTTAAGGGCTCTGGAAAAATTTTTGCTTTAGATGTATGTATTGGTATGTATTGCAAGAAACAGCTAGGTTTCTTTCTCTAACATTTTACATTGTTCAACCTACACAAGTTAATGTGGGGAAAACAACCTAGGGATTTTGAAAGGAATTTCTATAAACCTAGTTTTTAAACATCGAATGTTTAGTGGGGTTCACGAGAATAAATAGTAATCAAAGGGGTCTATAGGTAAAAAATGGTTGAGAATCCCTGGTGTTGACCTATGAATAAAGGTGTTCCAATCTAAAATTATATTATAAAATGTATCCCTCTTTTTTTAACATAGTATGGTGTGATTTAAGGGAGATTCAGATGCTATTCAGATCCTGACAGATTAAGTTGAATGACCCACACTGAGATGCTTTCTTATCTTTTCTTTCTTTAATCAACAATTGTTTTTGAAATATTTAAATATGTCAGATTTTCCTTCATCATTGTCATCTATTATTTGTAGTTAACTTAAAAACCAAATGGTATTGCTTAGAGAAATCCAATGTATCTGCTGCTATTTGATCTTTACTACAAATCTTTCAAATTATAAAGTTATCAATTCTAAAAATGGATTATTTTCTAAGCAACAAAATATGGAAGAAAGCTGTTGTACTGGATTATTTTGTATATCACCGAGCTTTCTTCTTGGCTGTCACTAATAATCAAGTATGATTTGTTGGCAGGAAAAGGTTTCTGCTCTCTCTCTCTCTTTGTCTAGTAAAAATATTGCTGATGGTATTACAAAAAAGTACCCAAATGATTATTCCTGAAAGCCAATGCTGATTATGTATGCAAAAGATGTGACTTTCACCTTCCAATAAATTCAAGAAAAGAACAGTGCATTCTATTTTATTTATCAACTTTACAAAGGTTTTTTAAAATATGAGCAATAAATGCTTATGAGCACTGCTGAAAAGATATGGATTGGACAAATTTTAAGGAATATTCCAATTACTTCACAATGGTATGTATGCCTACCACAGTCTCTCTTTGAAGCATCAGCTTGGACCTCTTTCCTTTTGGGAATGGAGCAAAAAGCAGGGCTGTGTACTTGCTCTCACACTATTTGCATTATTTCTGGGTGCTATGCATAAAAGGGTGGCAAATGAACTCACACATGGAGTGTATATCTATACAAGGGTGAATGATGGGTTGTTGACCCTATCTAAGCTAAGATCCACTGAGAAGTGCTGTGATATGTGTATTTGCAAACTGCTCTCTGCTGTGTAGAATACCATCAGAGCAACTGTGGCTATTTTCGGGAGGCAGTGTTAAATTGTTACCCACTTTAACACAATCATCTGGTCCTTGGGTGACTTTAGAAGGGTCAGCTCTGTTGGAAGGAATCAAACTGTCTTTTGTTTAAGGATAACCTAAGAACATGTTTTCCTTATTTCTTTCCTATCTCTCTATCACAAATGGCCCTACAAATGGCCATGTGCATTGCCCTTCATACTTTCACCAAGATACAAGAAACTGCACAGAACAATCACCTACTATCAACCATTCCACTTTCTTTTTCATTATTTCTATTAAAGCTGCTCTCAATTTATTACATTTCATAGTTTATCATTAAATAAGTTTAACTGCTTATTTTGAGCAATTTTTTTAATAAGTTTAAAACAGATAGATTAGAAAATAAATTTCAAGCAGGAGTGGCTGTGTGGTAAGTAACTTACTTATCAGCCACATGGTTCTGGTTTCAATCTCACTGTGTGACACCTTGGGCAAGTGTCTTCTACTATGGCCTTGGGCTAACCAAGTGAGTGGATTTGGTAGACGGAAACTGAAAGAAGCCTGTTGTATATATATATGTGTGTGTGTGTGTGTTTCTGTGTCTGTGTTTGTCACCCCAACATCGCTTGACAACCAATGCTGGTGCATTTACGTCTCCGTAACTTAGAAGTTCAGTAAAAGAGACTAATAGAATAAGTACTAGGCTTACAAAGAATAGGTCCTGGGGTCAGTTTGTTCAACTAATGGTGGTGCTTCAGCATCGCCACAGTCAAATGACTGAAACAAATAACAGAATAATATTTTCAAGGATAAATAACTTCAACAATTTTTCATGTCAATTTTTGTATTCTAATATCACAAAAATATTTGCTTTTCAAACTTCATCTTTTGTAAAGTAAACCAGTGGCGTGTAATCTCCATGGATAACTTTAACCCTTTAGCATTTAAACTGGCTGTATCTGACTTAAATATTCTATCTGTTTTTATGTTCAGACCAGCCAGATCTAGTCTCTCACACCTACCTTACAATGTTAATCTACAAACAAATAACTACATCATCAAAATCTCACAGTTATGAGATGATGCATGATTAATACAAAACAATTGAGTAACTAAGTGCTATACGTGACAGAATAATCTGAATGCTAAAGAGTTAAACACCACAGCTATTAAAAACTACTTGGAGTGAAAAAAAGAGGGAAAAAAAGATAAGAAATATAACCTCTATATGAAGTGACTCATAATTAGAAATTTGAATTCTCTTTTGGAAATGAAGACAAATGACTAAATGTTATCAAAATGATGTAATGTATAGCTGGTGTAGTCCCTGTAACAAAATTTCTTGAGAAAGCTAAGAAACAAAGAGAGACAAGGGAAAAGCACCAAGAAGGATAAAAAATAAATAAATAAATAACATAAAATCATTTAAATAGTTTAGAGTACATTTGATAAGGAAAAAAGAAAAGTAAACAAAATGGTAAAGATTGTAGAGAAAGTCAAGCTCAAAGAATTATCATCACAATAAATGAAGAATCTGCTTAATGAATATTAACAAGCTAATCAAAAAAAAAAAATCAAGATGATACCTTTATTATTAGCACTGATTTCTATTTCCTTTCTAGGTCTTCCTTTAAAGTTCATTAAACGAAAAACAAGAAAAATAAGAACTTTAAGGCATTTTGATTTTTTTTAGAGAAGAAAAAGAAAATTATGAGTCACATCTTTTCCATGGGAATATGTGACATGAATGAGGTGAAATGATTTAAATCAGGTACTTAGCCAAAGATGCTGAACACTTACATGCTATGGTGCTTCTCCAATCATCATCATCATCATCATCATTTAACGTCCGCTTTCCATGCTAGCATGGGTTGGACGGTTCAACTGGGGTCTGGGGAGCCCGAAAGCTGCACCAGTCCAGTCAGATCTGGCAGTGTTTCTACAGCTGGATGCCCTTCCTAACGCCAACCACTCCGAGAGTGTAGTGGGTGATTTTATGTGCCACCGACACAGGTGCCAGACGAGGCTGACAAACGGCCACGCTCGGATGGTGTTTTTATGTGCCACCGACACAGGTGCCAGACGAGGCTGGCAGACGGCCACGCTCGGATGGTGTTTTTTATGTGCCACCGACACAGGTGCCAGACGAGGCTGGCAGACGGCCACGCTCGGATGGTGTTTTTATGTGCCACCGACACAGGTGCCAGACGAGGCTGGCAGACGGCCACGCTCGGATGGTGTTTTTATGTGCCACCGACACAGGTGCCAGATGAGGCTGGCAAACGGCCACGATCGGATGGTGCTTGTTACGTGCCCACAGCACGGAGGCCAGTCGATGCGGTACTGGCTACGGCCACGTTCGGATGGTTTTCTTATGTGCCACGTGCCACCGGCACTGGTACCACAAAGATACAAATTCCATTGATGTTCATCTATTTTGATTTGTTTTGATTTGATTTTCACTTGCCTCAACAGGTCTTCACAAGTGTCACAAGAAGGAAGGTATGCACAGGTGGACTGACTACGTCCCAGGTAGGGGCCATGGGTTATGGCCTGACTAGTCTTGCCGGGTCTTCGGATGGTGTTTTTATGTGCCACCGACACAGGTGCTAGATGAGGCTGGCGAACGGCCACGATCGGATGGTGTTTGTCATGTGCCCACCACACTGACTACGGCACTGATGGATTTCTTGTGTGCCACAGGCACTGGTACCACAAGATACCACAAGATACAAATTCCATTGATGTTCATCTATTTTGTCTATTTTGATTTGATTTTCACTTGCCTCAACCGGTCTTCACAAGTGTCACAAGAAGGAAGGAAGGTATGCACAGGTGGACTGACTAGTCTTGCCGGGTCTTCGGAAGGTGTTTTTATGTGCCACCGACACAGGTGCCAGATGAGGCTGGCGAACGGCCATGATCGGATGGTGTTTGTTACGTGCCCACAGCACGGAGGCCGGTCGATGCGGAACTGGCTACGGCCACGTTCGGATGGTTCTCATGTGTGCCACCGGCACTGGTACCACAAAGTGTGTGCCACCGGCACTGGTACCACAAAGATACAGATTCCATTGATGTTCATCTATTTTGATTTGTTTTGATTTGATTTGATTTTCACTTGCCTCAACAGGTCTTCACAAGTGTCACAAGAAGGAAGGTATGCACAGGTGGACTGACTACGTCCCAGGTAGGGGCCATGGGTTATGGCCTGACTAGTCTTGCCGGGTCTTCGGATGGTGTTTTTATGTGCCACCGACACAGGTGCTAGATGAGGCTGGCGAACGGCCACGATCGGATGGTGTTTGTCATGTGCCCACAGAACGGAGGCCAGTCGATGCGGTACTGGCTACGGCCACAACTATATTATTTAATAAAAGAACAATTTTTGTAAAATGAAGATCATGTAATTGATATAATTAACCTTTTTGTTACTATATTTTTGTTGAAATACACTGCTCTTGTTTTAATTCATTTTGAAAATAATAAAAAAATTAGTAATATAGCTGTCATTGATAAGCTGGTATGTAGAGCATAACATGAAATTATGAAGGAAGGTTTTAATTTAGATCATTTTAATCCTTCAGCATTTGAACTGGCCATATCCATCCCAGATATTCTACCTATTTTATGTTTAGACTTGCCAGATCCAACCTCTCACACCTATCCTACAATGTAAGTCAAAAAACAAATAGCCTCGAAATCTTGAAGCTACAAGATAATATGATTAATTAAAAAACAATGTGAATAAATAAGCATTCCATTTAACAGAGTAATCTGAGTATTAAGAGGTTAAAACAGGAAGTTTGTATTATAGAACCAGTGGTAGTCTCAGGTAGATTGGTATCAAAAGGGTTCATATTTTTACAACTTGTAATGTTTTTAAGGATTGGCATCAGTCAATCACAGGTATTATTCCAAGATAATCTGATACCTACTGCCAATAGTCAGGTAAACTGAGGCAATATAGAATAGTGCGGCCTAGCTAGAAATAACAAAATATTTCAATAGAATTGAACTCAAAATCTGAAGTACATGGTTCAATGCTTTATCCGTTTGGCTCTCATATCCCTATAATATCTTAGAATATTTATTTCACTGACACCAGAAGAACAAAATCCAAATATCATCGTCATTTTAATAACCAATTGCCCGCATTACAGCTTGGATGATTCTACTCTTTAGCATATGACTGTTTATTAGGAATTTTTATCACCTTGACATGAGGACAAACATTTTTGGGTCTTGCCTTACCACATCTTCCTATGTTTGCCTTGATATTACCTCTGCTAAAAGAGGTAACATTCAAGTTCAAGATATATTTCTAAATGACATCCTGATTCACATATATACACCAGCAATATATGTGTACGGACAAAACGCCCCTCATCGAATAGACGGTGCTGAGTTGTCAAACATTTAAACCAAATTTTCTCAAAACAACTTGTCCAACCATCCCATAGGCCTCCCCTTTGAGAAACACTGATTTAACCTAAATTTGATACACCAGCAAAAGATGGATTTCGACTGATGTACTTGCGCATACAAATGCACATTCCCACAGCTTTATCAATCGCATCTCACCTGGAATCAATTTTTGTAATTTTTTCAAGACTAATACATGCCTTGATACTGTCGGTATCTACGTATCAAATTTGAGTGCAATTGGATGGAGGATGTCCAAGATCCTAGAAGACACACACACAGACAGAAAGGATTTTATATAAGAGATATGTGCTTACATATAAATATAGGCTTACCATTTGTGTGGACAAGCAACTAAATCTCCCTCAAATCACACTTCACTGTTTTAAAAAAGGTAAAACACAAGACCACTGCCACACAGTCATTCTACCTGCTAAAATTAGCAGTAAAATTTCACTCAAATGAAACACTAGCTATCTTGTAAACTTTTTACATTATCTAGTTTACTTTTAAAAAGATAGGCCGGTTCTTACTAGTTTATTATCATTATTATTATTATTATCATTATAAGTCTGGCAGGGCAGCAATCTATTTAATACTATTCTATATTTTGAGGATGAAGAATTATGCACATTATTTACAATGGATGGATAGGTGTTCTCACCTTGTTTGTTGTTATCACAACGTTTTGGCTGATGTACTTTCCACCAGAACACCTGATGAAGGCTGGAGAGTACATCAGTGGAAACATTGTGATAACAACAAACAAAGTGAGGACACCTATCTGTTTATTGTAAATAAAGCAAACTATTTATCTGTGCTTCAGTCACTTAATTTACTGCACATTTTCACCTCTACCTAACGGTATCCTACTCCACCCACAAAACTTATCAATCTGGGTTGCAATAGGCTGAACCTCAAGAATACTTAGCTAACATCCATATAAGTATTCTCTATTTCATCCTTCCTGTCTAAATAGATACCAACTAGCTGCTTTACCTGCTAGCTAGAAGTATAACATCTCACTGTTATAAAAAGGACACAATAGGCAATGTAAAACTAGATAAACTGACCTGGAGCTAAGCAACAACACATTATAAAGTAGGATATCTTAGCTTCCATACATCTTCCTTCCCTTATAGGGTATTTGTCTCTTAATCTTGCTTACCTTCTACTCAAAGTTATTAACCATAAATTGTTATGAAATATTTTTGTCATCAGAGAGAAAACTGACATTCTATAAGCATCATGATCTAGCTTATATAAGTATTTAGTAAGTACCACTCTATTGAAAAAATTTGGTTCAAGTCAAGAGTTTGGCATGGAGGTGCTGCTTCATACTGCAGTAACCTAGGGGTTGTGATTCCTTTTCTGCTTTCATCTTCAGTGGCTCTGCAAAGGTCACAGGTGCTGTCCTTTCACCTCTATCTAAGCCATGATGGAAAAAAAAGTGATTGTCTGATTATATAGTGTTAGTGGTTTTAGTCATTGAACTGAGGCAATGCTAGGACACTACCTTAGAAATAAATAAATATTACAAAGCATTCTGTCTAACTCTCTACTGAATGTGCTATCCATTGCTCTTCGCCTAGCATTGGCAATAGCACAAATTATCAGAAATGAGAAGAGTCAACCTGTTCTGGTATTTGACAAGTATTTTGTTTTAATGGCTACCAGATGAATGAGAGGCAAAGTTGATCCCTGGTTGAAGTTGAACAGAAAATAAAAGTACATAACTAAATAGCGCAAAGCATTAACTAACACACATTTGTTTCTGTCACTTACAATACTGTCTGTAAAAATGATACAAAAAAATTAACAATTTAGTACCACTGCTCGGCAACATCTCAATCTCTTTTTCAATAAGTATGTACAAATGGAAAACTCCAAACCAGCAGGTCCACAGATAGTAAATACAGAAATGGCTTCTATATATAGGAGGTTAGTGGTGAGTAGGGTAATAAACTGACTGGGACGAAATACTAGCTGCCCTTTGGTCAGGTATAGCACCTGATAGCCGCTTGGCCTTCCAAGGATTCCAAGTGAAGCTATGAGATGTAACATGGTGGATGTACAGTTCTGGCAAGAGTCATTCACTAACCAACAATGATTTTTTACATGATGCCGAGTAAAGGAGCCTCTGTGAGGTTAAAGGCCTGGATCACCGAGTTGTCAAAATATATGGCTGCTAATGTCTATAGACCTGGTGACACTAGACATATAAGCCAAAGAAAGATTTTACTGACTGACTCCAAAATATAGAGATGAGTAAGTCCAAGTAAGCTCAACCAAATGATGATTAATTTACGGTGAGGGAAAAATCACATTATTTGTGTTATAATTGTTTGCTTTACAGTATTTAATTACATTCCAACACATTCTGAGTTCAAGTCAAACTGATGTCAACATAAACATTCATCCTTCTGGGGTTGATAAAGTATGCAACAGTCAAACACTGAGGTTGATTATCTGTATGAATACATTGTGTCAAATGTAAGAAGTCATTATCATCATCATCATCATCATTTAACAATCACCGTCTATGCTGGCATGGGTTAGACAATAATTATCATTACAAATATCATTGTTAAGGTTGTGGAATCATTAAAGCATAGTGTTTTTGCCAGCTCATTACATTCTGGGTTCAAATACTGCCAAAATCAACCTAACCTCTAGTCCTATCAAGGGTCAGTAAAATAATAAAGTACCAGTCCAGTACTGTATTGATATAATAAACAAAACTCCTCCAACTAAAAATTATTGAGTTCTGTTTAAATTAGGGACAATTATTAATATTTTATCTAATGTTCAGTGCCAAGGTCAACTTTGCCTTGTATCTTTTGAAAGTGGGTAAAAATAAAGCACCAATTGCACCCCCAGGTCAGCTTTGATCAAGCAGTCATATGACACAGGTATTTGGTTGAATGACAGGGCATGATATACACAGATCTTCTGTCTGGAGCAGCAGTTCTCAAACGGGGTCCATATAAATTTTTTTGTGGGGTCCATACAACAAAATAGTAAATTGGGGATCTAATCCTTAAAGGCCCTTGAAAAAATTTTGCTTCAGATGTATGCATTGGGATGCATTGCAAGAAGCAGCTAGGTTTCTTTCTCCAACATTTTACATAGTTCAACCTCTACAAGTTTATGTGTGAAAATCAAAATAGGAATTTTGAAAGAAGTTTTTAAACATCAAATAGCTATGGGGGTCTACCAGAATAAAAATAGTAATCAAAGGGGTCCATAGATTAAAAAAAAAAATGGTCGAGAACCCCTGGTCTAGAGTATTCAAATGACATTTTAGCAGCAACAATGTCATCATTATAATCTCTGGCATGTACTTTTAACCATTTTGAGGATCTGACTACAATTTGTTGCAGGTTGAGCAACTGCATAGAGGTTTCCTCAGTAGCTCATTGTTAGAATCAGTAATCTTGTCCAGTCAAAGTAATATAGTATAATTATATGTTTTTCTTATTCTTTCAAATTTTATGCTTTTTAAATACTATTGTGGTCATCAATCTATGATGCATTAATAACTTAACTTTCAAATGGTCTAGAGGTATGAAGAATGAACATAATAGAGTACATTATTCTAGAGAAGGATGAGTGGAAAACAAGTTAAAATATCATTAAATTCAACTCAACTTTTTCATTGTTTGTACAATTTTGTACTTGTGGTGGCATTTACTCGGGTGGGTTGAGCCAGCTCTGACCAATGAGTTCACTACATCCCTCACAACCACTGACCACACCCAATGGCCAGCTGCAGTCAAGACTGTAAGAGAGTATACACTTCTGGTTTCACTGTTGAAGATCATAGGCATGGAGGCCTGATTCTGCTTCTACATCTGTCAATACCATCACCAGTCACATCTTCAGTTGTCCTCCAGCTTGTTTGCACCAGTCTAGGTGGGAAACTGGGTTGACTGCCTTGTAAATGAATTCACTTGGACACTGACAGAGAGTATAGCAAAGACACCGTAGACATTTTGTGAGAAGAACTTAGTGAGATAATAGAAAGAAAATCTCAGATATAATTAACATGTACTCTTGTATATACAATTATAGCCAATAAAAAAGAATCTTTTTAATTGTCTTTAATCAAGGGTCTATACTTAGAATATGTATGGATTTTAATTAAAGTAAAAAATACTTTATATTTAGATTGTTTTGGTGTGTGTGTCCTCACCCAACTGTAGGCACTGGCATAGCTGTGTGCTTGAGAAGATTGTGGTTCCAGATCTAGTTCCACTGCATGACACACCTTCTGCTATAGTACTCGGTCAACAAAAGCCTTGTGAGCAAATTTGGTAGTTGGTAATTGAAAAAGAAGCTTATCATATATGTATGTTAGTTTACATCTGCACATGCTCATTTGAAAGTCACATTGTTCATGCAGTTTAATCACCCACTCACTTCACACCTTTACTTGAAAAACAAAAAAAGATTGGTGTTAAGAAGGGCGTCCAGCTGTGAAACAATGCCTCAACAACATATTTATATAACTCGTGCCAGCATAGAAAAATGCATGTAAAAAAAAAAACATAGAAAAGATGTGCACGTACAATAGTTGTAGGTTAGCACCATTTTAGTGTTAATCTAGTAGACTTATGATATAACATGTTCTAGCTGTGGAACACAGGTAGAGTGTTGGACTAATTAATTTGTAGAATTAAGTTCCATCATTCTAGATTTTGAGTTTGAATTTTGCCAGGAATTATTTTGTTTGTTATACCAAAAGTCAGTTCCTGTAACTGTACTGTTATTCTACAAATGCCAAAAGTTAAAAAAAAAAAAAAAAAAAAAAAAACTTTAGAGCTCATCTGAATTAATAACTAATCACCATTTTATTTATTAATAAGTAGTGATGATAGTAAATCAGTAATTTGCTAAGAGATTTCAGAATGCAAGTTTTCTCCAAAAGCAATACAAAGGAAGAATGTGTAATTAACTTATAATTATTTCAATTAACTTATAATTACAGTTTTCATTACACATAATGAAAAAAGAAATATGTAATAAAAGAAAAACCACAGCTAATTTGCTCCTTGAACCTGTTTAAAGAAGAGGAGTAATCACTTGAATAGAACAGATTCCAGACTGCTGCTGTCGTTGGTAATGACTGCTGTTTATAGAAAGTTGATATTGTTATTTAGCTCAGCTCATCCCTGACTAAGAAGATCTTATGATGAAAGATGCTATGCTAATTCTACTGTGGTCACAAAGGATTGTGTTGAACTATTAAAAAAAATGTATTCAAATCACATAATTACAGTAATACACAATATATCACACAAATATAAGTCAAGGAGGGAGATTCTAAACAATACACTCACTCAATCTGTTAGAAATAATCATTTCATTTGAATCACATCTGACTGGAGAGGAGATAACACCTTAGCAAAAGTCTTATCCAAAACATACTAAAAGAAGATGACACTACAAATTGTTATTGAAATAAAGAAAAGAGAATCTAACAAAGCTTGCTACAGCTAAAAATGAATTTTAGAGCTGTTTAAAAATAGTCTGTGCAACAACATTAGCGAGGGGTATATCTTCAATATATGGTGCTTCTTTTCATTTCAAGACCTAAAAACACCACAACTCAAATCAATAGCTGAGACCTCTACAATGCAACCCAATAAGAATACTGCTTACTTATCTGGGACAGTAGTGTTGCTATTTACGCAAAGCCCTACTTGACCACATTTAAAGGAAGGGCTTCTGACTGATTAGCCAAGATTTACTCACCAATGCATGACAACCTCAAATCAACACCAAAATGATTACAGGAGTAGCAACAGCTTCTCTATCTCAAACAATGAGGTAAAGTTTTGCTTGCAATCAGAGGTGAAACCTTTCATCGATGAAATCCTTCAAAATTTAAAAGGGAAAAAGAAAAAATTGGTCTAAGCCTTTAGACCAATTTGTAAAATTAAAGGTTTAGTATTTTTCTCTCCACCGTCTATTTACCTTTTCTAAACTATTATAATAACTTCTCTAAACTAACTGGACAAATGACCAAAACTTTTGCTGATTTGCTGTGCTTGAGAAGATACATTAAGCTAAATGAAATCATAGTCATGGCCAGTGCGAGTGACATATAAAAGGTACCTGTGCCAATGACATGTAAAAGTCTACTGTGTTGGTGACATGTAAAAGACACCTAGTACATTCTGTGGAGTGGTTGGCATTAGGAAGGGCATCCGGCTGTAGAAACCAAGCCAAACTGTCTTACCCATGCTAGCATGGAAAACGAATGCCAAATGATAATGATGATGATCTCCTTCTCTCCGTGTCACACCATCTCTACTATATCTCATCCATTAGATCTGATAGTAAACAAGTTCTCTAATCCTTCTATTCAGGAATCCCAATCCTCTGATGTTTCCTCTCTGCTCACACCCGGACACCAGTGTACGTTGATCTGACAGAAGATCAACCACAATAATCGCACCAGTTTGGTAAGGCTTGCAAAAGTCATGGACATCCCTCATTTCCTTATGTGGCTAACAAATTAAAAGAAAAAAAAAACTATCTAAAGTGATAGTGATTTGCTAGCACAACTCACTAGTATGCTAGTGTAACAGAATATCATTTTGTTTGCGTCAGTCACTGCACTGTGGCTATCAAAGATATAGCCAATTATATCAGTGCCAGTTCTTAACTGGTGCTTATTTTATTGACCTTGGAAAGCTGTTGATTTCAGTGGGATGTGAATTTAGATTGCAGGGGGTTGCGACCAAATGTCACAAGGTATTTTGTTCAACTCTCCCACTGATTCAGCTATCTACCACCCAAAGCTGAACCTTTCTTGAATTAGGAAACTTGTAATAGGTACCCATGCCAGTGACACACAAAAAACACCCATGCCAGTGAGACATTAAAGATACCTGTGCCAGTGACATCTAAGAGGGATCCACGCTAGTGACACATTAAAAATACCCATGCTGATGACACATAAAAGACACCCAGTACACTCTGTGGAGTGGTTGGCATTAGGAAGGGCAGCCAGTCATAGAAACCAAACCAAAACAGAGTGGAGCCTGGTACAGCTCTCTGGCTTACCTGCTCCGGTCAAATCATCTAACCCATGCTAGCATGGGAAATGGACACTATAAATGATGACGATGTAGTTGAGTGTTTACAACACCAATGTGGCATGGTCAAACAGTTAAGAAGGCTTCTTCACAATCACAAGATCTCCGGTTTGACTCAGCTTGATGGCATCTTGGCCAAGTGTCATTTACTGTTATAACCTGAGATTAATCCAAGCTTTGTGAATGAAATAGAATACCCAGAAACTGTGCAGAAACCAGTCATATGGAATGTACTTGTAATTCACATATCAAGCCTTATCACATACTGTCATGATGATTCTAGCCAAGAATTACTTCAAAGATATATTTGACTGCAGAATACTCAGCCACTTACAAGCTAATTCAAAGAATAGGTTGTTCAGTTGATCGATTAACTGAATACACATTGCTGAAATCAACAGAGGTCCATTTACTTCTTTACCTTTTAAAGTATATATAGGCATACAAGTATTGTGTTAGTCAATTGCAATCTACCCCATTTAACAGAAAACCCGAAAGGTGTTATTCATTAGCATGATGATGATGAATATTAATCATAATTTCTAGAATTTTACATTTGAGTTACATTAAAATTAACACCAAAAAAGGTAACTGGAGTAGCAACAGCTTCTCTATCTCAAATTTTCTGAGAGAAAATTCCAAGTCCACAGGTAAAACTTTGCATGCATTCAAAGGTGAAACTGTTCATTGATGAAGTCCTTCAAAATTTAAAAGGAAAAAGAAATTTGTATAAGCCTTAAGACAAAAACAATGAGTTGATATAAGCAGCTTACCTATGAATTTGTTAAATTAAAGGTTAAGTCATTTTTCTCCCCTCAGATGTGCCCCACCACCATCACCACATGCCCCAGTTTCGTATGTACTTGTAATTCACTCCTGGAGCAGAAACAAGTTCTCTACTGCTGTTCTTGCAAGGTAACTTGACCTGTTAGCAATAAAAGCCAGGCCACCTGTCATTTTTGACAGAAAAAAAAAATTGGATAACGTAGTTCAGGTACACTATGCATGAGACAGGACAGTCATGGATGGAATGTATTTTAGCATAGATCTGCTCAGTCAAAACTGACTGGGTTAAATAATAACAATTAGAATTCAACTTATCGACTATGTTTGGGCTAAACAATAACAATTAACACCTAGTTCATCGACTATGTCCCACCTTCTTAATAATTTGCCCTAACAGCTAGTTAAAAGAAATCTTTATTATTCTTGGATATTTTCGTAAACACTAGTTATGTCGATTACCTGAATTGTTAGAGTGTCGCACAAGGTAATCCCGAGGTGTTTATTTAGTTACAGCTCTTGACGTCCTAAGTTTAAATCGCGCGGAAATCGACTTCGTCATTAATAAAATAAAGTGCGCGTCACCCACACAGTTTATTTCATAACAGGGTCGCTTTAATCGACTATACTGCTCCTCCCAAAATGAATGGCCTTGTGCCTGTGTTAGAAATCAATATTACTTTACTCACTGAACAAGGTAAAACAGGTTAGGAAAAAGTACGAAATTTTGGGAACATAAGACTTTTGTTTGGAATAAATAGACTGAAATGGAAGAAGTATCGCCTACATTTAGCAGCAGCGATTAAACGGAATTAGTTTGGAGCGGGGAATTCTCAAAACAATCAATTAACGACAGACATGATTTAAAGAATACGGGATTCCAAAAGAGTGATCACATGACATGAAAGAACTAGCTTCTTACTACACACCGTCGCCACCTCCATCACCACACAGTCAGTAAATGAACCACCTCTCATCCACCCTGACAGTCATCATCGACCGGCGAGAAAGAAAGAGAGATGAGGAAGGAGTAAAGGTGTGCAATATATATTAGGAGGAGAGTGAATACAATGGTAAAACTTGGGAGGTACGAAACTGGTGTTCGGAATCGATTTCAGAGGGAGCCGGTGTCATCAGTGTTTTGCCCAGGAGTAACGACACAGAAATGAAAAGCATTCTTGGCATTTAAAGATGGCAGCATAGTGTTGCATGTCTAATCGAATCGATTTGGGAGGTTGCTGTTATTGTTATAGAAAGCTAAGGTGGATGGGTGGGGGGGGGGAAATCATTCAAGACAAAATGGAAATAAATAAATACAAATAATCACAGACAATGGGAACAAGGAAATCTATATCTAAAAGCGAAAAAGAAGTATAAAAGTTTGATTATTCGTTATTGGCAAGAAATGAAAAAAAAAAAAAAAAAAGGAAGAATTACAGTGGAAAGACAAAAGGGTTATCGAAGACACCAAACATATCGAAATGAACAGTCACTAAGACAATTTACAAAGCAATTTTAAAAGTTGGCAGCATGTATAGATAAAGTCATCAATGAAAATATGATGGAAAATGAATAAAAAAACGAAAAGGTGAAAGAAGGAAAGAAAGAAGAAAGGAATCAATTAAAACAGGAGACGAAAGTGAAAGAAGGAAGAAAAAAAAGGAGGAGACAAGAAATTCCGATCACTTTTCGAGACAGTGATTTAAAAACGCATGCAACTGGCGAAGGCGTCTTCTCACCTACTCGATATCTCCGATTTTCTCTAAACACATGATTAATCGCATTTAGAAATCTGTATAAACGATCGATTTGTGGATACGAGATATCCACAAATAAATAATTATATTTAAACAATAGAATTATAAAAAAAAATTAAACCCGTTATTTCGTGTGTTTTTAGAAATAAAAATCATATTTATTAATGTAAAAGGCGTACACACAGACACATGCACACAACCCGTAGACAGGTCGGTACTGTCTGATAATGTTAACAAATATTTATATATCTATAGGAGTGTACACTATTTCAATTGAATTTTGTATATTTAATCGGGGCGTTTGGATCTAACCTATAAAACTGGTTTTAAAAGTTGGTATATATATATATATATATATATATATATATATGGGTGCGTGTGTGTGTGTGTGTTAGAACTTTGATCTAAGAAACTAGCAGAAAAGAAAGTATTTTGAATTCCTCAATATGTGTGGTGTCGATAAACAACAAATATTAGATACATGACTGTACTCTTGTTCCGGGTTTCACATTCCAGGTGAGAAAAAATAATAATGAAAATAAAACAACGCCATCATCAGAATGAGAGGAAAAATAATTATGCCTGAAAAGATATGCAACAACTTTTTAAAATCATTATAAAGAGATCTGTTCTTAACTAACACGTCCATGTGAATAGGAAATTATATATAACTAAATAGTAGCTACAGTTATGCCGCCAAAGTACCTTGCACAGTTTTTAAACATGCCTTGCGAAATCTAAATATCAAACCATGTTACGAATACATACATATATACATACATACACTCGAAACTATTTAATTACAATAATTAATATGACAAACATCTATAATTTAATAATTATTTTTGTTTTTGCATCGCTCGCTATTGAACGTGCAATACAAACGTCATATATTAAACCGAGTTTACGATTTTAACACAATTTCCTCGTGTTCGGTAGGCGCAAATTCTTTCTAAAATTCCGGTAAAAAAATCCATCCAAGGAAAAGAGAGAAAACGTGATAAACATAAATAAAAAGTCAACGTAGATAATTATATAATAGAAACATAAAAATAAAAAAAAAAACATAACTCACTTTTCAGGAAGCAATTTGACAATGAGGCAGTTGACAGTGGTGGTAATGAGAGAATGTATTATATGCAGACGACAAATCAACAGAGCCATGATGGCACCCACCACGCCAGTAAGGGCCCTTTTGCCCACTGCACTTCGCGTTACCTTCACCACATGTCCAAACGGTATGGATAGTAACAGTAACGTTACGTAGACGATATCATCTAAGGGCATACTCATTTCCAGGCCGTTACTACAGACGCTTCAAAGCATTAGGAATTGTTGTTTTTATCTGATATTCCTCGCAAGCTATCCTCCGAAAAATCACGGTCCCCCCATGCATACCCTTGGTAGTCAATATACTAACTTGTGTCGTTCTACTGCTTTGCTCTTTGTTACACACTTTTCCGTTAGGTGGCGCTCTCGCATATCTCGCTTCACTTCCGGTAAGCGGTAAGGTAAACCACGTTGCGATAGTTTATGTTGATATTTAGATTAAGCTTATTATAAATCTATTATATAATATAATATATATATATATATATTTAATTCCACCTAGCTTAAATCTGAAAACGATAATTTTATCCGAAGTACATTTATTACATATTATTGATTGACTAAACAAATATAAATACAAACATGCCTTACAAGTTGTTATTTAACTCCAGGTCAACTCAGTTCGAGCAGACCTATGATCAAATGTATTCCAGAAATGGCTATCTCATCTTTTTATGGGTATGTAAAACTATATTATCTAATGCATCATACCCTTGTATATGACTGTTGGGTGTGATTTGAAGGATACTTGCTCTTTGTAGCATGTTGAGCGACGGTGTAGCGATACATCCCAGGTTTCTCCTGAACAAGCAGATCGATGATCGAAGATATACCTGTCATGGTAATCACGTCTGTTTCTTGACCACAGTGTACCTAGGACCACGTGATTCCGTATGATCTTCAGTCCCAAATTAGTACAGTGTAATTTAAGGAAGATTTGGCTGCTATTTCTAGCAGGTCTAACGACCACGCAGACGCTCCATCATTTTTGTGTATCTCCCAGGTCATCCTTGACTGATCAGTCCTACGTACGCATGTAGTGATTAACTTTATGGGCGATCTTTCGGTATAGGTACCGTAAATACCGGAAGTGGCTTTGTTTATATTTCTGAACATAACAGAAACCCTTTTCTCCCACCCCTAACCTTAACCCACCCACCCCATATATATAAAAAAAACACTTTCTTGAAATGTATCCGGTACCTATACCGAAGTTACGCCACTTTATAGAATAGTGTGGGACCGTATGGGCATATTGCATCCTCTATTGTCCAGTCTATTTCCACCTGTAGATTCTAGTGGTAGTGACAGCTGAGGATCGCTAGGTGGATTTGTTTATACAGAATCAGTAGCTGTTCTTTTGCACTTGCTGTTGGTCACTGAACAGTGAGGATGCAACTTCTGTGTTCCTCATGCTTGTCCTGGATGAGACACTGTATTTAGAATCCCAGGAGCATAAAGAAAATGTGAGCAGTGCAAGTCTAGAGCCAACTCCTTGCGTTCTTTCCTAGCAGACCACCAGTGCCCGACCGTGGCAGCATCTTCCGAGCACGCAAGGGCCTGATCGGCCACACCCTGATGTACTGTAACCTATCTTCTCCCATGCGATGTCCTAATCATTGGCTTCGACAGACGAACATTATTATCATTATTATTATTATCCGACCTTTGCCATTCATCCTTTCGGAGTTGATAAAGTACCAGTGAAACACTGGGGTCGATGTAATCGACTAGTCTCCTCGTCTCAAATTTCAGGCCTTGTGCCTTCAGTAGAAAGGATTATTATTATTATTATTATTATTACTATTAGTAGTAGTAGTAGTACACTGGGATGTTGTAAATGTGTATGAGTGAAGGTGATAATTTTTTTTATATATTGACAAAGGGACTAGGGATTGAAGCACCAGACTGTACATTATATAACCTAGTGGTAGAGCCAATCAGAGAGAGAGTATCAGCTTTGGTATTTACCAGGAAATCCATCACTAAAAAAAAATAAAATCACTATTCTGTATTAAAGATTTGTGTTTTTTAATAGTGATAAGTTCAAAAAACACAATTCTAGATGATAAAGGGATGATATAGTTGTATGTGTATGTAGCAGTGAATTGCCTAACACATCAATAAAAACAGCCTTCCTCGTCCAGTGAGTTTGCTGTTACATGATGATGTTATTCTATTTTAATGTATATTACCAGGGTGTCCGGCTTGACTAACCATGCAAGTACCAGTTTTTGATTACATGTATTGGTGACCTGTGGGTATCTGTGTACAACATGTTATGATGCATCGTGCACAGTTTTATTGTCTCGATAGTTTATTGTAGTTTTTGTTGAGATACTGGAGTAGAGCAAGTATAGTCCATGGATTTTGTGTACAGAGTGATTAGGCTAAATTTGATGACTATTCATGTCTCCTGTTTTCAGGAATAGCTTGATGTGTTGGTGACCAGTCAACTGTGCAAGAGAGCATAAAAACTAAAGTTGCTGATATAGAGGAATGGAAGCCCTCTGAATATTGGAAGAGAATAACCTGTATCATGATGATTTGCCCTAGGTATCAAAATACTGACATCATGACTGCTGCTTAATGCTTGGTGAACTCTGAAAAGACTAAAAGACAGCTGCAATCAACATCATCATCATTTAATGCCTGTTGTCCATACTGGCATGGGTTGGATGGTTTGACCAGGGCTGGTAAGCTAGAAGACTGCGCCAGACTCCAGTCTGATTCAGCATAGTTTTCTACAGCTGGATGCCCTTCCTAACACCAACCATTCTGAGTGTGTAATGGGTGCTTTTACATGCCACTGGCACGGGTGACAGCAGTATCTGCCACAATTGCAATTTTGCTCAGCTTGATGGGTTTTCTTCTCAAGCACAACATAATGCCAAGGGTCTCAGTCATTGCTTCCATGAGGCCCAACACTCGAAAGGAACTCAACCACTTCACCTCTGTGAGACCCAATGCTTGAAAGGAACTTAGCTACATTGCCTCCGTGAGGCCCAACACTCGAAGGGTGCTCTTTACATGCCACTGGCACGGATGCTAGTTACGTGACACCAGCAGCAGCCATGACTACAATTTCACTTGGCTTGATGGGTCTTCTCAAGCACAGTATATCACCAAATTTTCTGTCACTAGTTATTACCTCTGTGAGGCTCAAAGTTCGAAGGTCATGCTTCACCACTTTGTCCCATATCTTCCTGGGTCTAACTCTACCACAGGTTCCCTCCACAGTAAGAGAGCAGCACTTTTTTACACAGCTCTCCCTGTCCATATACACCACATGACCACACCAGCACATTCGTTCCTCTTGCACACCACATCTGATGCCTCATGCCTAACTTTTCTCTCAAGATGCTTACACTCTGTCAAACATGCACACTGACATTACACATCCAGTGAAGCATACTGGCTTCATTTCTTTCAAGCCTACACATGTCCTTGGCTATCATAGAGACTACAAATCTGTGACCAGCAAGAAGGAACACATCAGGCATTCGTACTATGTCTGCATGCCAGAATTCATTCAACAACTGCAGGACAAGGTGATGGAAGAATCGAGCCAGGGAACTGAGGCTTTGGTGAGAGAGATGGATGTTGGAGTTGCTACCATGTAGCTGGCCCTGAATGAGGACCTTCACTACCATTCATACAAAAGGTGCAAGCGACAAATTCTAACAGCCAAGGCCGAGGGGAAAGAAGCTCTTGAACAATCTCCTGTTGAGCTGGAGATAATCTCTCTTTACTCTCTCTTTTCTTTGTTTCAGTCATTTGACTGTGGCTATGCTGGAGCACCGCCTTTAGTCGAGCAAATCGACCGCAGGACTTACTCTTTGTAAGCCTAGTACTTATTCTATCGGTTGCTTTTGCCAAACCACTAAGTTACGGGGACGTAAACACACCAGCATTGGTTGTCAAGTGATGTTGGGGGGACAAACACAGACACACACATACATATATACGATGGGCTTCTTTCAGTTTCTGTCTACCAAATCCACTCACAAAGCTTTGGTTGGCCTGAGGCTATAGTAGAAGATACTTGCCCAAAGTGCCACGCAGAACCATGTGGTTGGTAAGCGGACCAGTTGCACAAAACCCAGAATGGATGGCTTGCCTACAATCCATGTGATGTCCCACATGTCATAGAAACCAAGTTCCTCAAAACTGATATCCTTTGAGTGTGTCTCCAGTGAAGGTGACATCATGTCACCCTGCACCTTTTAGAACAAGGCCTTAGACTCAATTCAGATGGCTATGTGAAGCTGCTAGCAACTGTAAAACTCTGGCTTGAGAAGGTTGCTACTAGAAAGTCATATATGTGGCAGCAGGTTTCAGCTCCTTGCCATACCTTTAGATAGTGTCAAAAGTGGTTGTTGGAGAATTTCTAGCCTCCTAATTCCTCTAGTTGTAATCCCTTGAATATGTGAGGCACAGTTGATTGAGAAAGACAACAATCACTCTACCAGCAACACCAAGGTCAAGCTAGTGGCCAAGACAAAGGAAATGACTGAAGATCTTCCAAGGGACACAGTAAAGAAATCATGTGCCAAGTTCTGGATTTGTCTCGAGGCCATGGCGGAAGCTGAGGGTGGCTACTTTAAGTTAACTCGGCCATAATCTAGTTGATCTTTTTTAATATTTGAAATACTTTTATTTCTAGCCCAAATACCTTGTATATCATTGTTGTTTCTTTTTGCCAAATTTGGTGCTTGAGAAGACATGTCAAGTTAAGTAAAATTGTGGTTGTCCTTGCGTACAGACATGTTTCCTACATCCTTCTTCAGCTGAGTGATTCTAATCTTGCAGGTATTGTGGGTGCTGATGCCACATAAAAGCACCTATGCCAGTGCTGTGTAAAGGCACCCAGTGCTCTCTGTAAAGTGGTTGGCATTAGGAAGGGCATCCAGCCATAGAAACCACACCAAAACGGATTTGGAACCTGGGGAACTGTTCATCTAGTCAGCTCCAGTCAAACCATCCAACCCATGCCAGCATAGAAAACAGACATTAAATGATGATGATGATTTGCTATGGCTTCTGTGGAAGAGGTGTATATCACTCCTAGTATTTTTGTCTTCTGTGTTTATGGTATGTTGATATTTTTGATTTTGAGTGTTAGTTTCATTTGGTCTCTAATGTTATTGTTAAGAAGAAAGATAATATACTTCATAGGGCACTATTTGATGTGGAGCCAGATTTCTTGGTAATTTAAGTATGGTTGGAGAGTTCTGTGTGAAGAATGATAGACGGTTGTGAGTTTGTTATCTCTATATCTATAAATGGCAAAATGTCTGTGTGTCCTTTATACAAATCCACAGTTTTTCACGTAAAAGGCTTGCATTTTCTATGGGCTTTCAAAACTGTCTGAGGGTGGTCGTGAAGATCTTTTTATTTCCTGTCACCCCATTAAAAAAATCGATAAACCGATTCTTTATGCCCATAAGTTATGGGCATATCCATTCAAAATCACTAAATCAGTGTGTGCATACAGCTAGATACGCCAATAGACTGCCAGCTGTTTTTTGGTTGACATTTATCAACACATAAAAATCTCGACCCTTGAGTCACTCTCTTGCTTCTGCCAAATATTATAAAGAATATATATACATATAGATACTCATATTTTGTGTTCTATTTTTCTTGTTTGCATCACAAAACCTATATATAATGGACTTTCATTAGTTTCTATCTCAAATTCACTGCCAAAGCTTTGGTTGGCCTGGAGCTTTCAAAGAAGACATTTGATCACGATGCCACACAGTGGAACTGAACCTGAAACCATCTGGTTGGGAAGCAAATATCTTGCCACACAGCCATGCCTAAAATTTTCATAAGACTTTTAAAAATTAATAGATTTTAGTCTGATTCCCAGATTCTGAGAATTTGACAGTGTCAGTATGAGTTGTTGATGTTAGTGGAGTGCTTTGATTCCTTCTGGCTTTAAGTGTTTTAGTTTGTGTTTGTGATGTTCTTGATTCTAAAGCATTTGAATTTTTTTATTTCCTATTGCTTTTGGTGGACAAGGAGCTCAAAATCAAGGTCTAGGTGGATAGTGTACAGTTTTCATTTTGTGTTCCTATCTTGTTTGTGTGATTTTGGTGGCAGAATTTTGAGAGATGTACTATTCTTTTACTTGTTTCAGTTATTTGATTGCAGCCATGCTGGAGCACTGCCTTTAGTCGAACAAATCGACACCAGGACTTAATCTTTGTAAGCCTAGTACTTATTCTATCTGTCTCTTTTGGTGAACTGCTAAGTTACGGGAACGTAAATACACCAACATTAGTTGTCAAGTGATAGTGGGGGAACAAACACAGACACACAAATACATACATACATACATACACACACACACATATATATATATACAAGCTTCTTTCAGTTTCTGTCTACCAAATCAACTCACAAGGCTTTGGTCAGCCCGAGGCTACAGTAGAAAGTAGAAGACACTTGCCCAAGGTGCCACACACTGGGAATGAACCTGGAACCAGGTTCTTCAAACTGTCATTAAAAGAATGAGGGCGCTTCTATATGGTCACTCAACCTGATAGAAAAGCAGCCAAATTCCTTCAGATCACAACCTACCTTTTAAAATATGAAAAGACATGGGAACTGTAATCTCAGATATATAAAAATAAGAAAGACAGACTAATCTTGGCTGGAACTGCTTTGATCACAGGCTGACTGAGGGGTTAAACAACAACAACACAAGCCTAACTTTTTTTTTCCTTAACCCACCCACACCTGTGAGAACTGAACATCAAAAACTATAGCTAATCAATAATCAAATCTAACTTTTTATGTGTTTACTCCACCCCCACTGTAGATTAGTCCTGATTAAGAAGACCTATGATTACTCTGTGTCTTTCTAGATATATCATGTCTTCAAGAATTTAGAAAAGTCCAGATTTTTATTTCTGTATATTGTGTTATTATAGCTATGAGGTTTACTTTCATTTTCATTCTCTTGGTTGTAAGTGAACATAAAGTACAGGAGTTGATGCGACCAGCTGTAAGCTTTAACTTTGTGGCCTGAGGCCTATGTCATAATTCCTAAATAGAGCAATAAATTACTAGGATCACTTGAATCATTGTTGGTCTTTAGAATTATTATAATTGTACCTGAAGGCATGTAGCCTTGTGGTTCAGGTGTTGCACTCATAATTGTATGATCGTGGTTTCAATTCCCAGACCAGCACTGTGTCTTTGAACAAAACACTTTATTTCATATTTCCCTAGTCCACTCAGCTGGAAATGGGTAACCATGTGACAGACTTGCATTCAGTTCAGAGGGAATGTTGGCCTGCCTGCTTAGCCAACAGGATGGCATCATGTGGAAGCTACAACAATGCAAGGAATCACATTGTGATCAGTGATGTGTACCAATATCTGATAGTCTGGTTATTACAGTGGTACAGTAATGATTGTGCCTAGTTTCCAAATTATTAGTTGTAGTTTGAATTATTTGAGTGTTTTCATGGCTTCATAAACATTTTCTTGCACTGTATGCTATATGGTGGCTTAAGTATTTGTCTTTATTATTAGCCTATTATCTTGCAGTCTAGTTCTCTGGTTCTTTCACTAATATAGTAACTTGGTTGTCATGTCAATTAAGCTGATAAGAAAATTATGTTCATCTTGTAGATACTACTTCAATTTTAAATTAATAGAATGGTTTGAATCAAAGAATTAACAGTCAACTGTACTTTACCTAAAATGCCAAAATTTTGTTTTTGTTTCTGACCTAAAGTGCTTAGTGACTGAAGTTGATGTGTTAGCCCAAAACTGATGTCAGATTCGGAATCAGTGCCCTGAAATTAGCCTAATGTGTCATTTACCTTTGGAAAAATGATATCGCGGCAGCCAGTGTTATTGGCAGAAGTAGGAGGGTGTTGTGTGAAATGTATTGTAGGGTATTGTTATATTGCATTTCAATAATAATAATAATAATGATAATGGATGAAAAGGAGAAGACAAAAATCCTCTGGGACTGCGACTCCCAGACAGACAAGTTGTTAGAGTAACCTTTAGGAGGGACAAACAAGAGTGCCTAATAATTAACATGGTGGTGCCAGGAGATCAACATATTATCCTGAAAGAAAGAAAAAAGATTGATAAATATGGAGACCTGAGAATTGAGATCGCTCAGATGTGGCAGCTACAAGAATCAAACATAAGGTTGTCCCTGTTGTCATTGGAGCATTGGGTTCAATACCACCCAATCTGAAAAAACATCTGGAACTTATAGAAATACCCTACAATCTAGGTGTATTGCAAAAATTGGCATTACTTGGAACTGCACGCATATTGCATAAAGCACTGTGTGTCTGAGATCCTTGTGAGTTGACAGACAGTACAAACCCCCAATAAACACAATATCTTCAATCAACATCACAACATTGGATTCTGTGTGACGTCTTGAATAATAATCATCATCATCATCATCGTTTAATGTCCGCTTTCCATGCTAGCATGGGTTGGATGGTTCAACTGGGGTCTGGGAAGCCCGAAGGCTGCACCAGGCCAGTCAGATTTGGCAGTGTTTCTACACAGCTGGATGCCCTTCCTAATGCCAACCACTCCGAGAGTGTAGTGGGTGTTTTTATGTGCCACCGACACAGGTGCCAGACGAGGCTGGCGAACAGCCACGATCGGATGGTGTTTGTTACGTGCCCACAGCACAGAGGCCAGTCGATGCGGTACTGGCTATGCCCACGTTCGGATGGTTTTCTTATGTGCCTTGGTTTGATTAATAATAATAATAATAATAACCACCGCTACCGCCTTCTTCTTCTTCCTCCTTTCCTCCCTCTCTCTCCTCCATCTCCCCCTCCATCATTATCATCATAATTTAATGTCCATGCTGATATTGGTTGGATGGGTTGACAGGATCTGATGGATCAAAGTCTACATCAAGCCCCAGTGTCTGCTTTAGCAGGGTTTCTATTGCTGGATGCCCTTCCTAATGCCAATCACTTTTTGGAGAGTACCAAGTGCTTTTCCTAATGCCAATCACTTTACGGAGTGTACCAAGTGCCTTTTTTTTTTTGCATCACCAGCACTATTGGGGTCATTACGCAGCTTGCAAGACTACAGACCTTGAGGGAGGTGGATCAGCTTTATGCAAGGGGATGAGAGGTTAAAGTATGAGAGAAGAGAAAAGTGGTAGGTAGTACAAGCTATGTTCTGAGTTCAAATTCCGCCAAGGTCGACTTTGCCTTTCATCCTTTCAGGGTCGATTAAACAAGTACCAGTTACGCACTGGGGGGGGGGGATAAAATTGACTTAATCCGTTTGACTGTCCTTGTTTGTCCTCTCTGTGTTTTGCTCCTTGTGGGTAGTAAAGAAATAGGTAGGTAGTACATGGTGTTGTAGAAGGGCTGTATGATTTCTCACAGTTAGTAGTGGAGTGAGAAGAATGATCAGTTGGAACTGTAAAGAGATAGATATTAGAGATGAGATGTTCAGGTTACCCCTCAAGGTCCAAGGTGGGTAGATATGGGTGGGTTGGGTTTTGCAAGATAAGTGAAGATGAGGAGATGAGAAGACAGCCTGCAACTGTAAAAAAAGATAAAAGTTGTGTAGGGTTGAAGTGTGATGACTGATGGGTCATATGTTAGGGAAGAGAAGGGGATGCAATAGGGATTGGTTGGGGAGAGTGACAGGACAGTAATGATACAACTGAAAGGAGAAGAACAAGAGGGAGGGAAAGAGGATATGGTGAGGTAGGCTGCAGAAGTGGAGTGGGGAGATAAGTAGGTGTAGAGCATGGTGAGAGGTAGTTTGGTCCATTGGTGGGGGTGCAGAATCAATGTGACCTATTCTAAGTTTAAAAAAAGCAGTGAGCTGGCAGAATTGTTAGCATGCCGAACAAAATGCTGTCTTTCGGAATTTCAACCGTGTTTCTTGGTCTGCTACCACAACAGCTCCTTTATAGGATCCAGTTAACTCAAGACATCATCTGAAGGAACCACGTCTGGTTTCGGCTCCTATTCCTCTACCGTTTTGATGTGGCGGGCCCCACCACTTTTGTGGTGTCTTCAGCTCTGGTGTTGGGTGCATGTCTTCTTTCTTCTGTTCCCTGGCCTCTTCAATATAGCATCAACGAGTGTCAGTGGGCGACTGACTGTCTTGTCAAATTTCCCTTTAAATACCTGCTGCTAGGCTCCAGCAGGCAGCCCCAGCAAATTGTCATGTGACTCTGTCTTTATATATTCTGAGTTCAAACTCTGCTGAGATCAACTTTACTTTACATCCTTTCAGGGTCGACAAAATAAGTACCAGTCAAACACTGGGGTTGGTATAATCAACTTAGCCTCTCCCCAAAATTGCTGACTTTGTGCCCAAATTTGAAAATTTAAAATTTTTATTTCTACCCTCTGAGGTTGTTGAAATAAATACCAATTAAGCACCAAAGTTTCAATTTAATTGGCTTAACTTTTCCATAGAATTTATAGCCTTCTCCCTAAATTGAAAAAGATTGTTATTTTATAGGGTAGTCATACTTTTGCTTCCTTAAAAAAAAAAATTTGAAAGCTTTTTTCTTGTCTAGTTCTTGAAATTGATAACATTTCAATTAGAATCCCCATTAACTGGTGATAGATCATTTTAAATGCATGAAGAATTTTTTCACCATTTCTACAATACATTTAGAGATTTTATGCTGCACAGACTCGAAAAATTGACTGTTATAAAAATCTCAAGGGAGATGCAGGCTGGAAAGCAGAGCATCTAAATAAAGTTGGATGTGAAGGATTCATCAGACATGATGTGAGAGTATTGTTATTGTTAGTAGGACTAACTCATCATAAAGCAAATACCATCATCAGTGATATCTAGACTACAGTGGAGATGGTAAGTCACTGGATTTGGTTAAAAAGAGATGATGAACAATGGCTAGAAGAATATTGAGTGAAACCTAGTAACCAGTTGATCAAGTAAGCAGGGCTTCTTCTCAGTGAGGGAGCTGGTGTGCAATAATACTATCGAGGGAAAGGCCCCAAAATGGCACACATTCTCTCCTGCTGACCCCATAAGCTTGCTAGCATCTGTTATGCATCTGCAAGTTCTTATTTCTTTATTGCCCACAAGGAGCTAAACATAGAGGGGACAAACAAGGACAGACAAAGAGATTAAGTTGATTACATCGACCCCAGTTTGTAACTGGTACTTAATTTATCGACCCCCGAAAGAATGAAAGGCAAAGTCAACCTTGGCGGAATTTGAACTCAGAACCTAGTGACAGATGAAATACCTATTTCTTTACTACCCACAAGGGGCTAAACACAGAGAGGACAAACGGATTAAGTCGATTACATCGACCCCAGTGCGTAACTGGTACTTATTTAATCGACCCCAAAAGGATGAAAGGCAAAGTCGACCTCGGCGGTATTTGGACTCAGAACGTGGCGGCAGACAAAATACTGCTAAGCACTTTGTCTGGCATGCTAACGTTTCTGCCAGCTCACCGCCTTATGCAAGTTGTTAGCCAAGAACCATATCAAAGAATTGGTAATGATTTTTTAAGAAAGAATACTGCAAGTGGGCAAATTTCTTCCCCAAATTTGTGTCTTCTCTTTAAAATAGTGTGTGTATATGTATGCCTGTGCATGCAAGTGTGCGTGTGAATGTACTGAACTGCTGCTTATCCTTAACCCTTTAGCATTCAGATTATTCTGTCAAATGTAATGCTTAGTTATTCACATTGATTTTGAATTCATCCTGCATTATCTTGTAGCTTTCATATTTCATTGACATGACTGTTTATGTTTAGAATGACAATTGTTGGGTAGGTGCGAGAAGCCAGATCTGGCCAGTCTGAACATAAAACAAGATGAACGTTTCAGCTGGAGATGACCAGTTTAAATGCTAAAGGGTTAAACACAAATATTTGATACCAACTTATTGGTTTCCCAGCACCTTCCACACACAGGCCACCATAGAGCAAATAAATATATTTTGGCTCACTTCAAGCATGAAGTCAATACAAGGATGGAATAAAAATGGTGTTTATGTATTGCAGCCTATAAATATAAATACTATAAAATATTGAACATTAACAAATTACTTCTTTATTCAACAAATCAATCGTAATTTTCAAAAATTTATTTTTAGAATTTCAGTCGGTATTTTCTCACAGTTTTGAAATATAATTTTATTTTTACTGTGCAACAAGCTTTATCTTATGGCAATTATGTACTGGTGCATCATAGAGATATCATTATGCTACAGTAATGGTCATACAAACTGGACGCTCCACTCATCTAACCTACCCATATTGTATACAAGCTGATGTAACATATAGTGCGAACATGTATTGTAAACATTCAAACATCTTTCCTATCTTTCCAAATCCTGCTGCATTTCACATGGAATTTTTCATCTTCCAAAACTGTCTTGGTGTTTAGCTGTAAATTTTGGTCAGAAAAATTCGACTTGTATGCTGGAAAATAAGGTATATTGTCTTGTATATATTGTCTTCAGTAGAGGTATATAATCTTGGGAACAGATATCTAGTCTTGTGTATATAGTCATGAGGGTATATATAACTTCTGTAAATCTCATCTTGAATTCACCTCTTCAAACAGGTATACCATATTTTCCAGAATGCACATTGACATAGTATATAGTGTAAACATGTAGTGTAAGCATTCAAACATTGCCACTATCTTTCCAAATCTTGCTTTATTTCACATGGAATTTTTCGTTCTCCAAAGTCATTTCAGTGTAGAAGTCAACTTAATTTTGAGGGGTGTAAATTTTGATCTGAAAAATTTGATTTATATGCTGGAAAATAAGATATATAGTCTTGTGCATATTGTCTTTGGAGAGGTATATAGTCTTGTGTACATAATCTTGGGTGCAGATATATATAGTCTTGTATATATAATCATGAGTGTAGATATAAATTCTGTAAATTCTCATCTTGTATTCACCTCTTCAAACAGGTATACCATATTTTCCAGAATAAACATTGATTTAGTATATAGTGATAACATGTAGTGTAAACATTTAAACATTGTCATTATCTTTCCAAATCCTGCTGCATTTCACATGGAATTTCCAGTTCTCCAAAGTAAATTTTTAGGTCTGAAAATTTTGATTTATATGTTAGAAAATATGGTACACATTTTTCAACCACTAGCATACTGACAAGTTGCATTCTTTCTTGTTTTCAATCACTGCACTTCTGACGTCACTTTAACTGTCTCAACTTAAAATCAATCAGTGCAGTTGTCTCTCCTCTTATTTCATCTACATCCCAAACCCTCACCTCTTTCATATTCTAAACACTTTCCATCAATCTTTCACACTCAGAAGTTCACTCTTCTGAGAGCAACATACTGATGTATTCTCTGTATTAACAGACATCTCCTCCTCCTCCTCCTCCTCATCATCATCATCCCCTCCGCCACACCCCTCCCCGCCGCCTCCTCCTCTACCACCACCATTGCCATCATCTTCATCATTTAATAATATACATGTTCCAAGCTTGCATGGATTGAACAGTTTGAAGGATCCAATGAGTCCAAGAGCTGCATTGTGCTTCAGTGCCTACTTTGGATTGGTTTCTATTGCTGAATGTTCTTCCAAGCACCTACCACTTTACTGTGTGTACCGGGTGCTTTTTCTCTATGCCACCAGCACTAGTAAGGCTGACATGCAGCTTGCTAGACTATGGATCCTGTGGGATATGGGATGGTGCTGTTCAGCCTGATGTTAGGAGAAAAGGGTTAAACTATGAAAAGGGGAAGAAGAGCAGATTCTTGTAGAGGATCTGTACAGACTTTATCTAATTAAGTCTATCACCTGTCTAATAGGCTCCAGAAAATCTGCAAGTAATGCCTTTGTTTCACAGATTAGAGAGAAAGAGCTTCAGTGTGCTTGGATGACAGTTGGCATGAACTCATAGAAATATAGAAATACCAGTTAAACCCCACTCAAATTACATCCAATTGTTTTAAACAAGAAAGAATATCTGAGCATATGTAATTCAAAAAGAGAATTTATCACAATTGGGGATGCGTTTAATCATAGTTCTGCTGCTCAATCATTCTGGAGTAAACAACAGCAAGGTATTATATTTCTATAGAAGTAAAGGTTAAGTTTTGTTGTTGATGAGTTTGCTTCCCAAACATGTAGTTTTGTGTTCAGTTACTCTTCGTGTCACCTTGATCAAGTGTTCTACTGTAGGCCCAGGCCAACCAAAGCCCTGTGAGTGGATTTGGCAGATGGAAACTGAAAGAGGTTAATTCCTTTACTTACACATTCATATGCATGTGCACCGTCCCCTCAAAAGTAAATAAACACTATCATTTCTGAAATTGTACAAATCACTCTGTTGACTGCATCAAGAGGAATCCCAAGATTTTGTACAATCTTATATTGGCTAAGTTCACCTTCAGATTGACCCTCAATACACCCTCTTTGAAAATCAGGTAATTCTTTTGCTTCTGGTATTTGTGGTATGGCTAGTTGCTATCAATGATTGTTCTCCAATAATCTGAGATGAAAAAAATAATAATACATTAACTAGTTTCAAGTACCAGGTAGTGTCCACATAGGTAAAATGGTAATACGATGAGTGTCTATTTACTTTTGGGATGTCTGTGTATACATACCTGCATACATACATGCATGCATGCATGTATACGTATGTACATACATACATGCATGCATGCATACATGGTACTCAAGCTAAATTTGATGATTATATATGTCTTTTTTTTTTGCAGGAGTAGCTTCATGCATTGGTGGACAGTCAACATGTTGCTGAGCATGAAAAGTTAAATTGTAACTGAGAAAAAGTTAGATGATATGGAGGACTGGAAGCCATTTGAATATGTGGAAAAGAATTAAGGCAGTGAGCAGGCCAAATTGTTATTATGTTGGGCAAAATGTTTAGCAGCATTTTGTCCATCTTCACATTTTGAGTTCAAATGCTACTGTGGTCAACTTTTCCTTTCATCTTTTTGGGGCCCATAAAATAAGTACCAGTTGAGCACTGGGGTTAGCACCTCCCTTGAAATTGATGGCCTTGTGCCAAAATTTGTAACCAATATTGGAAAAGAGATACCTATATCTTGATGATTCATGCTGTGTATTACAATGCTGACATTATGACTGCTGCTCAATGCTGAGTATACTGACTACTGAGTGTTCTAAGTACTGTTACACAAGTCTCAGTGCTCTGAGTACCACTACTTAATGCTGAATACTCTGAGTACTGCTGCTCAATGCTCTGAGTACAATTTAGAGGTTGTAAGATGTATCCCACATATCATGAAAACCAAGTTTACCCAAACTATGATGGTCCTTGTGGGGAGTCTCTAGTGAGGATGATATCATGCAGTGCCACATCTTTGAACATGGACTTGTGCTCAATTTAGAGGGTTATGTGAAGCTGCTGGAGACTGTAACAAATTGTGACTGGAGTGGGTTGCTGCTGGAAGGCCATATGTGTGGCAGCATGATTTGGTTCCATGCCATACCTCCAGAAAGTGTAAAAAGTGGTTGTTGGAGAATTTCTACAACTTCATCAGTCCTAATTATTGACCTCTTAATTCCCCTGATTGTAATCCCATGGTTTACTATGTGTAGAACACGATTGAGTAAGACACCAATCACTCTGCCTGCAACACTGGTGGCCAAGATCAAGGAAGCGTTTGAGATTCCAGAGCTGTATTGAGGCTGTGGTGGAAGCTGAAGGTTACTACTTTGAGTAAACTGTTATCTCCCAGCCATAATCCAGTTGATATTTTTTGATCTTTTAAAATACTTTATTTTTTGGGTGGAATAATGTGTTTTCTTTTCCTTTTATGTAAACTCTCAAATTTATCTTGAACACCCTGTAAATGTGTGTGTGTGTGTACTTCTGTGTCCTTGTCTGGACATCATGTGTTAGTTATAAATGAGTATCCCTCATTTTCCAGACTGCCATTAAAACATGTCCAGTCATAAAGAAATATTACCTTGCTAAGATACAGGTGAATATTGGCAACAGGAAGAACATTTGGTTGTAGAAAATCTGCCTCAACAAATTCCATTTGACCCATGCAAGCATTGAAAAGTGGACATTAAGATGATGATGGCGATGACTAAAAGTGTACAAGTGGAGGCATGTGACTGAGTGGTTAGGGTATTTAGCTCACGATCAGAAGGTTGTGGGTTCGATTCCCAACAGCACATTGTGTCCTTGACCAAGACACTTTATTTCACATTGCACCAGTCTACTCAGCTGGTAAAAATGGAAAGTACCTAGATTTCAAAGGGCCAGCCTTGTCACATTTTGTGTCACTTTGTATCTCCCTGAGAATGACATTAAAAATAAGCATGTCTGTGGAGTGCTCAGCCATTTGCATGTTAATTTCATGAGCTGGCCGATTCTGTTGATCAGATCAGCTGGAATACTCATCATTGTAACTAATGGAGAGCCAAGAAGCTTAGATATTAAGGAACAGAAGACAGAATATCTTTGTGTTGCATTAGAGGAAAAGCAGTAAAAGCAGTAGCTGCTGAAAAGGATTAAAATAATGCTAGTTCAAATATTATGGAGGCACATGGTGTAGTGGTTAGGGTGTCAGCATCATGATCGTAAGATTGTGGTTCCAATTTCTAGACCGGGCAACGCGTTGTGTCATTGAGCAAAATAGTTCATTTCACGTTGCTCCAGTCCACTCAGCTGGCAAAAATGAGTAACGCTGCGATGGACTGGCGTCCCATGCAGCTGGGGAACACATACACCATAGAAACCGGGAAACCGGGCTCATGAGCCTGGATAGGCTTTAAAAGGGCGCATTTATTTATTATTTAGTTCAAATATTGCTTTTAGGTAATCTTAGTTGCTACTTGCTAATTAGCCCTAAGTAAATAGGTTCCAGCAATGGTGGGTAAATTAACCCTGCAACAGACTGATGTCCCATTCAGAAGAGAGTATTGTAATATCAGTCCCTTATATGCTATAAAAACTGGGTTAAGCTCCAACCTCCAACCTTATCAATCCTAAGGCTCACAAGAGACCCAATCAGAGCCATCTGTCTTTCTTTTTCCAGGCATCATTTATCTGGCCCCCGTGCCGGTGGCACGTAAAAAGCACCATCCGTTCGTGGCTGTTGCCAGTGCCGCCCCGACTGGCCTCCATGCCGGTGGCACGTAAAAGCACCATCCATTCGTGTCCGTTGCCAGCCTAAAAGCACCATCCGTTTGTGTCCGTTGCCAGCCTCGCCTGGCCCCCGTGCCGGTGGCATGTAAAAGCCCCATCCGTTCATGGCCATTTGCAAGCTCCGTCTGGCTCCTGTGTGGGTGGCATGTAAAAAGCACCCACTACACTCACGGAGTGGTTGGCGTTAGGAAGGGCATCCAGCTGTAGAAACACTGCCAGATCAGACTGGGCCTGATGCAGCCTTCTGGCTTCACAGACCTCAGTTGAACCGTCCAACCCATGCTAGCATGGAAAACGGACGCTAAGTGATGATGATGATGATGATGATGATATATATATATATATATATATATATATATAGGAATACATTATCTAATTTGAGAGATTTAGCTGATATTTCTAGCAAGTCAAATAACTTCATGGAGAGTCACTGAATACAGGTGTGCTAGTAATATTTAGTTGGAACATAGCACAAAGAATGCATATTTAGCAAGAGAGAGAGAGAGAGTGGATGATCCTGTCAAGTCTTAAAAACATTCAGTCTCTGAACTTACTAGTCACCTTTAATCAAGCTAAAAAAAATGCTACTTTGCAATAATTGGTCTTGGAAACGTCATTTTCTCAATATTACTAAAGCTGAATCAGGAAAATTTGGCTTTCTATTTAGAATCAAAATGCACTTTTGTCCCGAACAGCTTCTAACTTAATATATATGTTTTTCAATATGATGATACACTTCCTTCAATTATTGGCTTCTTCTACTGTTTTCAGAAGAAAACAAACCTCTGATCAATACACCTTTTCTTTTACTGCAAACCTTCAATTCCAAGTCAATCACCATTTAGCTGAATCACCTTTCTATATCCTCTGTTGTTGCTTTGTTATTTAGAATCTGCTGGCTACACTCCAGTTTCTACGGAATATACTCATTGTCTTTTCTTCTCACTGTTTTGTTTTTGTTTTTGTTTTTACTAAATGTCACATGAAGCAGTTCATTCCTGTCTTTCATTGCTAGAAGCACGCCTGTGTACAATTTTTTCAGCGGCTTAGTTGATAAGAAAGAGCTGTGCCTAAGGCCTTCAGATGATTCAGGACTGATGAGATTCGTGTGGTTTATGGTCAGCTCGAACAAGAGTAATTTAACATCTGCAGGAAATTCGATGTCGTGGAGGATATTTCAGAGGGTTGATGTTTTGATGAAGAAAAATTGGATGAAGTGCTTAGTACAAGACCTGGGTTGTGAGACAGAGTAAGAGAAAGTCATCATCATCATCATCATCATCATCATCATCATCATCATCATCATCATCATCATCATCATCATCATCATCATTATCATCATCATCATCATTTAATATCCATTGTCCATGCGGGCATGGTTTGGATGGTTTGACCAGGGCTGGCAAGCTGGAAGGCTGCACCAGATTCCAATCTAATTTGGCATGGTTTCTATGGCTGGATGCCCTTCCTAATGCCAACCACTCTGAGAGTGTAATGGGTGCTTTTACATGTCATTTGCCATGACACCAGTATCTGCCACAACTGCGATTTTACTTGGCTTGATGGGTTTTCTTCTGAAGCACAACACAATGCCAAAGGTCTTGGTCATTCATCATTGCCTCCATGAGGCCCAACTCTCAAATGGTGCTTTTCACATGTGACTGGCATTGACCACTTTGCCTCCATGAGGCCTGACACTCAAAAGGTGCTTTTGCATGCCTCTGGCATGGGTGCCAGTTATGTGACACCAGCATTGTCCATGACTACAATTTCACTTCTTGAGGTCTTCTCAAGCACAGCATATCACCAAAGGTCTCAGCCACCAGTCATTACCTCTGTAGTGGAGGAATATGGCCTAGTGGTTAGAGCAGTGGTCGAGGGATCGTGGGTTCAAGTCTCAGACTGGGTGATGTGTGTGTTTATGAGCGAAACACCTAAGCTCCACGCGGCTCCGGCAGAAGGTAATGGCGAACTTCTGTTGACTCTTTCGCCACAACTTTCTCTTACTCTTTCCTCCTGCATCTTGCAGCTCACCTGTGACAGACCGGTGTCCCATCCAGGTGGGGAATCTATATGCCAAGGAAACCGGGAAACTGGCCCTTATGAGCCAGGCATGGCTCAAGAAGGAACAAAAAACATTACCTCTGTGAAGCCTAAAGTTTGTGACAGGATAGGAGTAGTATGCAAATATCAAGTTCGGAAAATCTGAGACCATTTACTATTGGTAGTAGCTGTAAAATAAGCTGAGAGAGAAGACAGCATATCTCATGGCTAGAAGTTGTAGGGGTATTAGTGAGTAAATACTTAATCAGTCAGATGGTGTTTTGGATGTAGTCTTGAATGTTTTGTATGTAACAGCAGTACTATCTCAGTTGTGGGAGCATCGTTCTAATGTAGATTATTGTTGAAATTTGTAGAGGGCCAGAATTGATTGAACTGGAAGTATTTTCTGGCCATGGAAAAAATACAAACTAGATTTGGGGAGGTATTTGCAGCTGTATCATTTATTAGGTGGAACAAACATAAACGCTAAGACAGATCATCAGAAACTGTGAGTCTTAGTATTTGTAGTGACTTAGGGGTTTTATAGCATAGATATGAGCAGTGATTGTGTCTTTGTGCTATGGTGTTGAAAGAGATTAGATTGATAAAGCCTGATTAGAGAATGTCTTCCAGCTCCCTGTTCATGGAAGTAGTGCAGGATGGCCATGAGGTGTCTGTGTTGCATATGAATAACAAACATCTGTGTGCTGAAGATTAGGAGTCAGTAAAGAGTGGAGCCATCTGTATAAGACAGGATGGCAGTAGTATACAAGTAAGTGAAGGCACATGGCTCAGTGGTTAGAGTGTCAGGCTCACAATCATGAGGTAGTGATTTCAATTCCCAGACCGGGCTGTGTGTTGTGTTCTCGAGCAAGTCACTTCACTTCACGTTGCTCCAGTTCATTCAGCTGTAGAAATGAGTTGCGACATCACTGGTGCCAAGCTGTATTGGTCTTTGCCTTTCTCTTGGATAACATCACTGGCATGGAGAGGGTAAGCTGGTATGCATGGGCTACTGCTGGTCTTCCATAAACAATCTTGCCTTGACTTGTGCCTCGAAGGATAACTTTCTAGGTGCAATCCCAGAGTCATTCATAACTGAAAGGGATCTTTACTTTACAACTAAGACAGTGCTTTGTTATATGTGGCTGCAAGTAGATTGTTAATGTGTAGAAGAGTTAGAAAAACACTAGAATTGTTAGAGAAGGTTAGAGGAAAGGCCTTCAGTGCATGCTGTAATGGTACAATCTAACAGCAACCTTCCAATCCCCAAAACAAGAGACGAATGAAACCTATGTAAACAGGCAAGTTCATAAGGAGATTTTCGTGTGTTCTGAAAATACACCAATTTTTAACTTCTGAAAACTTTGCAATTTTACTTCTTTTCTCTATTTTCTGATTAGATAAAAAGTGCACAATCAGTGGGGAATGGTCTGCTCCATCAAAGACAATGATTAAGTAATCTATTTGGGGAGCATGTTTGGATTCAGTAAAGGATCAAAACTGATCAAAAATAAACTATATTTTTCGTGTTATTGTGGCAATTCTAATTAGGTTAAGGCTGTGTGTAGAGTTAGAATAATATTTTGTGAAATGATAATTGTTTCAAAAAAAGAAAAAAGAAAAAAAAAGAGGTGAATGGCAATGCTTACTTGAAAGGAATAATGATTTGTATGTTTTCAAAATGACTGATCCCTTATTACACAGAGGTATTGTTGATCATACATTAAAAAAAACATTCAACACCATGTGTGATCAAGAGAGAGTAATTCAATATACATCCTAGCTCAATGCTAACCTAACCTCATATTAGTATAAACTAATTATAAAATAAAGTGGGTTTTAAAGATATATATTTTTTTAAATAATTAATTTCAATAATTATGTCAAGTACTAAATAAATTTCAAGACTGTTCCAAATAGACTTGGATTCCATTATAGGTCACTGAAGAATTTATTGAGCAATTAACTTTTTCATTTCCTCTAGAGAGCAATATTGATTGAACATAAAATATTATAGTAAGTTTCCAATTGGCTTGTCTGAAACGATTATGGTTGCTGCTTTAGAGAATATAGTACTGTACTTACATAAATAGAAAACATGATTTGTTTGCCAAATTCATATTGAGGATATTTAGAATATTATCATAGGAAATAGAAAAATAGTTTACTAATAACTTTGAAGGAAATAAAGGAGTTATCCACCCACCCTTATATAGCAAATGAATATTTTCAGATTTCTCACCCACTGAATCTACTGCCTCTAGAATTTAGAAGAAAAAAGTTCTTCATATCGACATTTTATCTTTTATCTTTTATGTTTTACTTGTTTCAGTCATTAAACTGTGACCATGCTGGGGTACTGCCTTTTAAGAATTTTAGTTGAACAAATTGGCCCTAGTACTTACTTTTTTCAATTTTTAAGTCTGGTATTTACTCTGTCAGTCTCTTTTGCTGAATCACTAAGTTGTGTGTGTGTGTGTGTGTCCCTTTTTTTTATTAAAGCTGCAAAACATTACAAAACTGTTACTCAGATTTTCACAACTGTCTTAATCACGACTGTCCAATGAATGAAAAACGTGAAACTCTGAGTAACAGTTTTGTGATGCTTTTCCACTTTGTTTTACATTTATGTGCTTACTTGTGTGTGTGTGTGTGTGTATATATATATATATATGCATTCGCCCACAGTGATGTGTTGAGTACAGACGTGAAGAGTGTGCTGCATGATTTTTCTTTTTGAATTAAGATGACGAAGGGCATTGAGCAAAGATACTGTATCAAATTCTACCAAAAACTTGGTGATTGGTGATACGGAAGCCAAAACTATCAAAAAGATTCAGAAGGCCTTTGGAGATGATGCTATGGGAAAAACACAAATAAAGGAGTGGTACAACCAGTTCAAAGAAGACCACACCTCAGTGGACAGTGAGCCATTTTGTGGCAGACACAACGAAATGATTGCAAAAGTTTGAGAAATAGTTTATGAAGACCGTTGTGTGACTATTGAGGAGATTATTGCCAAAGTTGGAATCAGCCATGGATCACTTCAGTCAATTATAACAGATGATTTGTGTATGAGGAGGGTGTTGGCCAAATTCATACCAATGTTGCTGCCTAACCAGCAGAAAGAAAATAGAAAGGAAATATCCCAGGACATGCTGGAGTGTGCTAGTCAAGATCAAAATTTCCTGAACACTATCATCGTTGTCGATGAGACATGGGTGTACGGCCATGACCCTGAAACAAAACTGCAATCATCCCAAAGGAAACATCCATCCTTGCCAAGACCCCCAAAAGCAAGAAGGAGTGCAGTAATGTTAAACTGATGATGACCTGTCTTGTTTTTTTACTACAGGGTTATTATGCACTATGAATATGCACCACAAAGTCAGACAATTAACAAAGAATACTACTTGGAGATTCTTTGTTGTCCTTGTGAAACTGTACGACAAAAACAACCTGACCTGTGAGCAGCAAAGAACTGGCAACTTCACCATGACAATGCAGCCCCTCATTCTGCCCACATCATCCAAGCATTCCTCATCAAGCAAAACACACCACTTGTTTGTCAGGCTTCCTACTCCTGTGTGACTTTTGGCTGTTCCCAAAGCTCAAAAGAAGAAAACACTCAAAGGGAGAAGTTTTGAGTCAACAGAGGGCATTAAGCAAAATTTGACAGCATCCCAAAAAGTGATTTCCAGAAATGTTTCCAGCAGTGGCAAGAATGCTGGCAGAAGTGTGTAGACTCTCAAGGTGAATACTTTGAAGGAGACTAAATCAAAATCGTGAATTTTTTAATATTACTTGTTTTTTGGCCAGAGCTTGGATATTTTTTGACTACATCTTGTGGTAATATTTGTTCGGCAGCTGATGGTTGGAATACACATATTTTATGCTTGATTGTGAATTTCATATATCTTAGTCTCATTATTCTGAGTTGTCCTTCATTTTTGTTAAGTGGAAAGTGTTTGTGGAGATCTCTTACATCAGCATTGACTGGTTTTCTTCATAGATAATCTAATTAGGTTTAGAAATTATTTAGATATTGATGTCTAGTTTGGGAGGTTCTGTGGCATATACATACATATGTATATGGTGTTAGGAAAGGCATTCAGCCATTGAAACCAAGCTAAAACAGACTATAGAGCCTGGCCTTGCCAATCCCTCTCAAGATGTCTGACCCAGAACCATGCCAGCATGGACAATAGACGTTAAATGTTAATAAAGATGATATGTGTGTGTGTGTGTGCCACAGAACCTATCAAGACTAGATACCAACGTCTAAGCAATTTACATTAATAGACTTCCTAGCTACATGGTTTCGGGTTCAGTCCCACTGCGTGGCACTTTGGGTAGGTGTCTTCCACTATAGCCCCGAGCCGACTGGAGCTTTGTGATTGAATTTGGTAGGTGGAAGTTACTGCTGTGTGTGTATGTGTGCGTATAGCTGCTCAGTGCCTCTCCGAAAGAGAGAGAGAGATAGTTGACAAGGGGCTTCTTTCAGTTTTCTTCTACTAAATCCATTCACAAGTCTTTGGTTGGCTCAAGGCTGTAGTAGAAGACACTTGCCCAGAACTGTGAGGTTGGGAAGCAAACGTTTTACCACACAGCCTGCTTAAAAAGGAAAAAAGATTCATAAGACAAAAATAATTTTTACAAAGTGGAAGAGATTGTAATCTGAAAGTAATATAATTGTTATTGTTTAACTTCAAATCAGCTTTCACTAAACAGATCTACAATCAAAGGTGTTGCAGCCATCACTAGATTGTCATTTTAAACAGACAGTATATTTAGAGATCTACTATCCAAAGTGTTTTCTTTTTTTTTCATATTTTCTTTTCAACTTTTCTGAAGATAGTAGAGTGTAATTTGAGGAACATTTAGGTGTTATTTTTAGAAGGGCAAAAACACATCTATACACAGACTTGCTAATTTGTGCTGAGGAAACATTTATAGAATTGATTTATTTCTTACAAGCCGTTTCACAAACACGAGTCTCATGGAGACAATGACAAGTGACCAAAACCTTTGGAGATTTACTGTGCTTGAGAAGACACATCAAGCCTACTGAAATTGGGGTTGTAGCCAATGCCAGTGACATATAAAAGGTACCCACTTCACCCTGTGGAATGACTGGTGTTAGGAAGGGTATCCAGCCATTGAAACTAAGCCAAAACAGACTGCAGTCTGATGTGGCTCTCTGGTTTACCAGTTTCAGTCAAACCACTTAATCCATGCCAGCCTGAAAAAATGGGTGCTCAATAATAATAACAATAATGATGATGATAAGGAGAATAAAGAAGAAGAACTAATAATAACTAATCAACAAATACAGCCCCCTCAAAGGCATAGTATGAAACTTTGCTAACAACAATCCTTAGTTGTTTCAAAAACATGCAAACTTAAATAATAAAATACATAATCATGCAACTACCTCCCATCCCCCATTTCCTAAAGTAACTGGCTGGCCCTGCACCAAGGTTTGAAACCATTATTATCATTACCACACTGGGCAACATGCTTAGCAGCATTTCATCTGTCTTTACATTCTGAGTTCAAATTCCACTGAGGTTCAACTTTGCCTTTGATCCTTTCAGGCTCGATAAAATAAGTACTAGTTGAGCACTGAGGTTGATATAATTGACTTAAACCTTCTCCCTAAATTGGTGGCCTTGTACCAAAATTTGAAACCATTATCATTACTATTATCTTGATACAATTTACTGTGATAGGGTGGTAAGCTGGCAGAATCGTTAGCACGTCAGGCGAAATGCTTAGCAGTATTTCATCTGCCGTTACGTTCTGAGTTCAAATTCTGCCGAGGTCGACTTTGCCTTTCATCCTTTCGGGGTCGATAAATTAAGTACCAGTTATGCACTGGTGTCAATATAATTGACTTAATCCGTGTGTCTGTCCTTGTTTGTCCCCTCTATGTTTAGCCCCTTGTGGGCAATAAAGAAATAACAATTTACTGTGATATTATTATCAGGTCTGTGAAGTGGGGTATAGATGGTAACATGCTGAGCAGTAATTAATTATGTAATGAGCAAGTTTAAATCCTGCCAGTTGGCTTTGATACAGCATTGTATCCCACCATTGGTCTACAGGAAATACTTGCTATATTCAATACAATACTTACAGCTGCTCCAACACATCATGTGTGTGTGTGTGTTTACAAATTATATTTTGCAATAGAAATTTATAAACTAAGCGAAATCATGGTCATGGCCAATGCTGATGACACATGAAAGACACCCGTGCTGGTGACAAGAAAAAAAGCATTTGTGTCAGTGACATGTAATAGACACCCATTACACTCTTTGGAGTGGTTGGTGTTAGGAAGGGCATCCAGCCATAGAAACCAAGCCAAAACAGACCGGAGTCTGGTGCAACTCTCTGGCTTACCTGCCCCAGTCAAACCATCTAACCCCATACCAGCATGGAAAATGGGTGCTAAATGCTGCTGATGATGATGATGAAGAAGAAGAAGAAATAGTTTCATTGAAAATGTGGACTGGACTTGGTTTTTGATATGAGTAACAACACAACCAAAATCAGCCTAAAATATCAATAACCTCATCCAACAAGTTCTGAAATGGTGTAAGGATGCAATAGAGAGTTGTTGGAGTAGTGTAGTGTAGGGTGCAATAATGTAGTATAATAGCAATGTGTTGAAGCATATGGCTTAGGGGTTGGATCATAAGATTGTGGTTTTGATTCTTGGACCAGTGATGCATTGTACTCTTGAGCAAGACATTTCATTTTTCATTGCTCTAGTCTACTCAACTAGTAAAAAGGAGTAGATTTTCAAATGCTGGGCCTCACAGAGGAACGAGGTGATGAAGTATGATCTTCAAATACTGAGCCTCATGGAGGTGATGACAAGTGACCAAGATCTTGGTGCTTGAGAAGACTTATCAAGCCAAGGGAAACCATAGTTGTGACTGTTGCCAGTGTCATGTAAATGGCACCTGTGCCAGTGGCACATAAAATGCACCCATTACAGTCTTGGAGTGGTTGGCGTTAGGAATGACATCCTGCCATAGAAACCATGCCAAAACAGACTGGAGCCTGGTGCAGCTCTCTGGCTTACCAGTTCCAGTCAAACTGGCCAACCCATGCCAGCATGGAAAGCAGACATTAAATGATGATGATGATGGTGGTGGTGGTGGTGTTGATGATGAGGATGATGATGATGATGTGAAGTTGTGACAGGCCTGGCAAGCTGGCTGTGGGCAGTGGACCTGCACAGGGACCAGCACAAGGCCCTTGCAGGCCAATCCTCTTTGGCAGCGGGAGCAGCATTAACAATTCTGCTGTAGTGAATGGGTCTTCTTGAGTACAGCAAAGCACCGGATATCTTGATCCTTTGTCATCTTTAAACATAAGATACAACTTGCATAACAGAAGTTATCAATGGGCCCAGACGCTATGTGATCTTTATCTCCCATATGATGTGATGAAAAAATATGATGCACATATCAAAATTAATCAAAATATTGTATTGGGACCCTGGGACAAAATGAGAAATGAGGCTCGGAACCAAAGTGTTAATGCTTTCTATCTATGAGTGAAATTACTATCGGAAACAAAGAGTAAAACTATCTAGCATTATATTATTCAATGTAATTTTTTTAAAGAGAGAGTAGGATGTGATTTGAAGAGGATGTCTAGTAGATGAGCAACCATAGTGATGTTGCCTTGTTGGCTCAAAGTAAAACATGTCTCAATTGAAATGCAATGTAAGGAGGAAAAAAAAATATGGGAAGAAAGATAAATGTAAAAAAGAAGACAAAAAAAAAGAAATAGTTGATAGTAAATAAGATTGAAGAATAAGAGAAGGAAAAAAAGGAAACATATAAAATAATCAAATACTGAAGGAAGACAGACATCGGAAATGTAATCAAGAAATGATAATAGGGGAAAAGATAAATAATTTGCATTCTTTATTCTTATACTTCTTTTAAACTGTAGGGCAACGTCTAGAAGGAGAAATACAAAGCATGTGATTTGTAGTATTATTGTTGTTGTTTAATACCATTATTGATGTTATTATTACTCCTTCATCTGTCATTTTGTGGCAATAGAAGAAAATAATAATAATTATTATCTTTATTATTATTTCTGTTGTGGTGCCAGCAAGATGTTCGCTTCCAGTCGCTCATCAGTTTTGTTTTATTTTCACTGTCTTATTCAAAAGTTTGTGCTTTACTTTATTTCAGAAAGTCCCAAAGGTTGTAAGGATTTGTTCAACTCTGTTATATTTTCACTCTTTGCGACAGAATTTGTGATTTACTTTTTTTAAAATTTCTTCCAAATAATTTGAAAAAGCATGGTAAACAACCATGCCACAACAGACCATCAGGGTCTGGACAGCTTTGCTAGCCAGCTCCATGTCAAACTGTCGACCCCATGCCAGCAAGGTAAGTGAACGTTAGACAATGATGATGATGATGATGATGATGGTGACAAACTTTTGGTCAAGAAGTCAACAACAACAGCAATAACAATAACAATAGCAACAACAAGAAACAAGTGTGATGGTGGTGGGGTCACATAGTTAATTTTCAATACATGACTGCCAAATGCAGATTTCAAAATATTGGTCAAAGTGCTTTCCAGAGAGGTTGGTGCCTGCTGACCGTGGTCTGATTGAGGATGTGTAAACATGCGCCATCCCAAACAAGTATAGCCACAACAACCTTCACCTCATGTGATACATCATAGAATGGGTGTGTAAAGAACATGGCATGTGTGTGGTCTCTGATGAAGTTAGATCAACTGAAAGCTCTTAATAAGGTCAACCACTAATATTTAGTTGCTGTCCTCATAGCAGCCAGTTTCAGTTCTGTCTTCTCTGGGTGGATTGCTACAATGTACAACATCTACTCAGTGGTTTGGGTGAATGATCACCTATAGGAAGAATTCAGTATCATGCACTCAGTCCATCCAAGTTATACCATTCGTCTCTCCTTTATGTACTGCCTCTTGAGCCACTACTGTGGAAACTAGAGGCATTGAGTGACATCCTGCATGATCTAAGATGTGAAAGAACAGTGTCAGCATAAGCAGATGACATCACCATTATAGTGTCACATGCTAAGTACATCAAAGTAATCAGCACTACTCTGTGGAAATGTAAGGCTGTCAACTCTCAACTCTTCAACTCTTGATCCTCTCTTGATGACCAGCTACTGGGCTATTTATAAAGTCTCACTCCTACCACTTTTTACCATGAGGAGTATATAGTTTCACTATACAAATCCAGTAAATGGAAACTGAAAGAAGCCTGTTGTATATGCATGAAATAATTCAAGAATGGTGTGGAGTAACAACGTAATTGTAAAATACCAAAAGCACAATTTCCGCTGGGTTGGACATGCTGTAAGATTCACAAACAACAGGTGGAGCCAAGCAGTTGCTGAGTGAGTATCCAAGAGATTTGAAAAGGTCTTCACACTGAAGGGAAGACAATTTAGTTAAGCTATATAGTTGGAACCAACAATGTATAACATCTGATAGTCTGATTGATACAGTAATATATATATAAGAGACAGAAATAATGGGTTATATACATTTATTTATTTACTGTAGGCTTACAGCTGTTTCAGATATGCATTTGGGGGTGTTCATGGTTTAATTTTATCAATAGGAAATGTAGAGAATGACCCTCTTCAACAGAGCCAAAACAAATCAACTGCCAAAAGAAAGAGAGATGAAATGTGGTCAGCATGGCATGTAAACATAACTGGGCCACCTGTTTCTAACCAGCAACCTTAAGGCATTGTTCTCTCTGATATCCATTACAAAATTTGATACCCCACAACCTCTTTATGGTCTGTGGCAGGCTTTTGGCATTTACTACTACATTTTTGGAAATTATGTTAGGTGCAAGAAGTGCACTGAATGAACCTGTTGGAGGAGATGTCTTCCTGGGGTTAAATGGCAGTATTGTCATCTCTTAGAGGACAGCCACATTAAAGTTGTCATAAGCAATACTTTTTTCATTTGTATACTACTTCTATCTTGGACAGAGATTTTCTAACAGTTTCCTAGTTACAAAATCAGTGATTGTATGACATTGTGTTTTCTATATATTGCAAGCAAGGTAAACTGCTGCTGTACCTGCCAATGAGTATCCACTATTGAAGAGATCCAATACAGATTAAAACACTGTGGTCTAGTGGTCTTGAAGTTAAGGTGTCAGGAGTTATTTCCCACTTGCAATAGATATTGGGTGCGAGAAGTGCACTGAATAAACCAGCTGGAGATGTCTTCCTTGGGTAAAATGACAATATTGTTGTCTCTTAGTCAACCAAGACCACTCATAAGGATTTGGTTGGCTCAAGGCTATAATAGAAGACACTTGCCCAAGGTGCCATGAAGTGGGACTGAACCTGGAGACATGTGGTTGGAAAGCAAGCTTCTCCTGCAAAAAAATAATTAAGAGTTGATATGATTGACTAAACCCTAAGGTAAGTGACCCTGAATAGCCACAATCCAGCGATTAGTAAAAGACTAAATAAATAAAAATATATAAAAAACATTCTAAATTTACGTCATTTATATCATTATAATTTCAACAATTAGCTTAGGATATTTACAAATATGTTGGTCTTTTAGTTATATTCTGACTTCCACTTAGTCTTGGCATATATACTTATTGATGTCATAAGATCTTACAAACTTTGAGAGAATGTGAAATAATTCTGTTTTTGGAATGATGGATCTTGAAGTAGATAAAGCTATAAATAATAGCCTTAGGCTTTTTTCTTCATCTAAAGGGTTTTTAAAACCCAATATTGGCAAGCTACTGTTTATAGTTTTGTCTGCTTTAAAATCCACTGTGTCAATATTTTCACACACACACACACACTCACACACAGAGCTACACACATATTTGCATATATAAATACATACATACAAAACACAAGATCTTAGAATCTTTCCTTTCTTGTAGCAATATAATTACTTTATTACTGAGATACAATTCAAAATCACTTCAAACAAACGGAAAAGAGAATAAGAAAATGAGATAACTAAAGACACAATGGCATCATAAAATTTTCTCTCCTGGTATTCTTCCTTTTCTCCTTCTGTCTTCAAGTATAAATCTTCATTCTCTTTTTCTAACATGTGTCTCCTTCTATTTAACTTCATCTGTTTCTCTCTCTCATTTTTTCTCTTCCTGTCTCTCCCTGCATCTTTCTTTCTTTGAGTTATTTCCCTTGGTGCTGCACAAAAGGTAGTTAATTAAGAACATAATATATGATGTTCTGTTATTTCATTGGTGTTATTATTAAGTTTACTTAAGCTTTCTATTGAACCACAAATCATGGTCTACAATAAGAAGCATTTATCATTATTAAAATGTATAGAGGCATTTTTTTCTGGCTTCCGAGTTCTGAATTTAAAATGCTGAGCAGCATTTCTGCCATCTTTACATTCTGAGTTCAAAATTCTACTGAGATCGATTTTGCCATTCATCCTTTCAGAGTCAATAAATGAAGTACCACTCGAGGATTGGGATTGATGAAATAGACAAGAGCCCTCCTTCAAAATTCCAGTTCTTGTGCCTATTGTATAAAGGATTATTATTGTTACTCTCAGTTCAAATGCCACAAAAGTTGACTTTGCTGTTCCTCCTTTGGAGTTAAAAAAATAAGTACCTGTTGAATTTTGGGGTCGATGTATTTGACAACCCTTTCCCCAATCGCCCCCAAATTTCCTGCCTTGTTCCTTAAGCAGAAAGGATTATTATTATTATTATTATTATTATTATTATTATAATTATTATCATTAGTAGTAGTAGTAGTAGTAGTAGTATAGTAGTAGTAGTAGTATCATTAAAACAGTGAGCTGGCAGAATTATTTGTGCAAATGCTTAGTGGCATATTTTTCAGTTCCTTATGTTCTGAGTTCAAACACTACTAAAGTCAAATTTGCCTTTTATTCTTTCAGGGTAACTAAATAAAATACCAGTCAAGTACTTGGGTTAATTGACTAACTGCCTACCACTAAAATTACTAGCCTCATGCCATAATTTGAAAAATTATTGTCTTCATCATCATCATCATTATTATTAGCAATGACCACTCACTCCCACTGATTTCGACAAATGAATGTTTGAAGGAAAGGATTAAATATGAAAGAAGCTGCATCCATTTGCTAGAGATGCATGAATGTAATTTGAGTTCAGGTATGGATTTTGCTATGAAATCACAATGGAGACAATGATGATTTTGATTTTGCCTGAGATTGGACAAATGTGTCTGTTGATTGCTGGAAATAATTATTCCATTGTTCTATTTTGTCAACTCAATTTGTTTGGATGCTTCATGACATGCTTTACACCACTCAGATCAATCTAGGCAATAACTTTCTGGAGATGATAAATCAAGCTGTAGGGATTTAAGTGATTGTTTCAACTTATCCTTATACATAAGGATGGGTCTTCTTTTACTATGGAATCCCTTTACTTGTTGGTCATGCAAAAAAATTTGTGGTATGTGATCATCATGCATTTAAACAACATGTCCTGCCCATCTGCACTGAATTCTCAACATTATTATTATCATCATCATCATCATTATCATTGAGCGAGAGAGCAGTGCACACCATCGAAGTGACAGTGGGCTACAAATAGATGAAGCCTAATATACCCATCATGACTACCCATCTGGTAAGGGTACACCAGGCACATACATCACAACCATATGTGCATGACATAGTGATCTCATATCAAGATAAGCAGTGCATGACTTTGCAAGTGGGGCCCAGTTAAAATTTTTTCAGGTTGAGCAGCCCATCCCACTCAAAAGGTCACTGAATAAGGGTTGTTTAAAGATATTGAATGAAACACCCATGTTTCCATAGAGGAATTATTCAAACCTCAAAAGAATTCCTCTCAACACATGGTTATGATGCTCCCCCACTACTTCTGCTCATGATCAGAGATGCACATATCATCAGCTACCAAGGAACATGCTCAACTGGTTAAGGTCAAGCAACTGACAAGCAGATCTGTGATATTGAGCAGAATATTGTTGTAGCCCATCTTTTATACCAATACAAAATATATACATTTCAATCAGTTAAGATCAAAAGCCATGAGAGCCACTGTTTCCACTGTTTGATACTGCATTATTATTATTATTATTATTATTATTATTATTATTATTCAGTAATTTTATTTTTATAGCATACTTTCACTTCACTACCGAGCACAGCTCTGTGTGCCTTGGGTATGTGCTGTGGTTTGTTGTGATGCTCTTATGGCTACTGTATTGAGAGTGTTTTGCATAGGATGTGTGCAGTGCCCAGTAGTGCAATTTTCTGTATGTTATATATATTTGTAAGTCCTGGTGTATTTGTTGGAATATTTTTTTATCATACCTAATGCGCCTACTATGATAGGAATTGTTTCTGTTTTTAGATTCCACATTCAAGTTATTATTATTATTATTATTATTATTGACTCTCATGATGTAAACATGTTTTCTTGTCTCTGACAAACTTTATTCTAGACATTACCAAATGAAATTTTCTTTGGAGAACTTACTGAAAAGGATTATAATTACTGAGAACTGGGGGTGTAGACAAAACAATCTGTTTTTACAAACTTAATTTTATTTTCTATGATGTACTGGCCATATTTATACATTCAAAATGGCTACTACACAAAGACGCTACAAGACAAAAATACAAGTACCAAGGTTAATTTTGTTTTTACTAAAACCCATCAAGGCAGTGCTCCTGTCAGGTCACAATCCAATGACCAAAACAAATAAAACATAAAATATACAAAACACCAATGAACAAAAAGAAATAAAAAACTAAGCATTTTAATGGACAATTGATAAAAAAAAAGTATCTCCAACAGTCTAACAGGTAATTTTGAAGATGATAATAATAACAATAACAGTATCATTTACACAGGGTCAAGTATTTTTATTGCTTGTATAGCAGCTGTGTTTAGGCTAATCTTGTGTCAGTTGTAACACAAACAAAATTTTTAGGTTTAACACAGTTCCCTGAGAAATAGGTAGTTTGGAGAATTTTGGAATCCCAGACTGGGTTCTTTACTATAGGATCTAACCCAAGAAAGAACAAAGAGAAAATTGTCTGTTTTGTGAAGAATAGCACTGGATTAGAATTACCTATTTCTTTACTACCCACAAGGGGCTAAACACAGAGAGGACAAACAAGGACAGACACACGGATTAAGTCGATTATATCGACCCCAGTTCATAACTGGTACTTATTTAATCGACCCTGAAAGGATGAAAGGCAAAGTCAACCTTGGCGGAATTTGAACTCAGAACGTAACGGCAGACGAAATATGGCTATGCATTTCGCCCGGCGTGCTAACATTTCTGCCAGCTCTACAATAACCACATCAGGATTTTTCAGAAGAAATGCTTTCAATTAAACAGGAAAAAAAGTTATGGTATTGTCTGTTGCACTTTTAAAAGGCTGAAACTGTTAGGAATTCTTCTGCCTGAACACTTGTGCCCCATATATAAGGCTTAGAAGTACAAGTGTGATGACAAGAGCCATTGGAAATGATGTGGGCCCATGACTGGCTGTCACTTTTGTATTGCAGTAAGAGCAGATGGCTAAAGCAGGGATGGGGAGAGGCAACATGTAGTCAGGGAACGTAAAAGTCAATTTACAAGTTCTAGTGAAACCTGAAAGCAACATAATTTTACTGGAATTGTACCTGGTTAAGGACATTCAAGACAAAGGGTATGTAACTGATACTACAGAATGAATGGCTTAGTTGCTACACATGTGGTAGTAAGAACCACCTCAGCACCTTTTGTACGGAAGAACTAGAAAGGCAAGGCTGGAAAATGAAAAAGGAAAGCAACAGAGACTGGCCAAGGCAGTAACAAAAGCAACAAGCCCTAGTTTTGAGATTACTATCAGCCACAGATCCCAATCCAGGATGGCAGAGGAAATTGTCTCATACCAAATCCTTGAAACAAATGACCCAATACCCCATCTGACAGTAGTAATTAGTAGTACCATTCTAATGTTATATGACATGGAAGACATAATGTTTGCAAAGGAAAGTGTCAAAACTGACTGAAGAAAAACAAAAAGACAAAAAACAAATTAACCAAAAAGTAATGCCAACACTAAAACAACCAAAATAGGTGAGGAGCAACAACTTTTGCTCAAGAATAAAAATGTCTTTCCCCAGAATAAGAATCAAAAAGAGAAAAGAGAAAGATGGAGAACTGAAATTTGCTATCCTTTGAAAATCAAACTGACAACTAATTGATAAAATCACATTCTGTGGTGCCAAGAAAATTCTGATGTGATAAATACAACTGTGGTGAAGTTAGATTTGAAATATATGAAACACCCAAAGGACATGTTACTTGTAAAATCAAAACAAAGACATTATACTCCACTGTAGCTGTTTTATTCTAAAAGCATAAATGATTATCTAAGCCCTGTGTTTCTCAACCATTTTTTGTCTATGGACCCCATTGATTCCTATTTTTACTCAGAGTAGGGGCCCCTCATAGCCATTCAATATATAAAAACCCCTATTATATTTTGATGGTTAAATATTATTAGGAATTGTATAAAAGAAGTGTTTAAACATTTTGTGTATTGTAGAAATATAACCAGCTAATAGCACATATATTTTTAACAGCAAAATCTTATATAGATCCCCAAGGGCCATCTGGACTCCAATTGAGAACCACTGATCTAGCCTAACCAACTCAAAAATATATCAACAGTTGCATCTGAGTTCACAAGACAACATGACATAAGAATGGTAGGTAGGTAGGGGCTTAGAATGCTCTAACCTGACATAACCAGTAGTTATTCATGTTTTATTTCTTTGTAATTATGTCCTGTTTTAATTATTGTTTTTATTGGACTTTTTTTCAAATATTTATTACTGTACAAACATTTGTGCTTTATAATTTTAATTGGCCCATTTATGTATTGTATATTCTCTCAACCATTCCTTTCATCTTCGTATAATGTATCCTTTTCATGCTAAACATCTTTGAATCTTTGAAAGTTCCTGTTTTTTGTCTCTTTGTATTTTTCACTATTCATTTGAGACCTTATGGTTAATAACAAAAAGATTGTTATTATTATTATTGTTTTTATTATTTCATAGACAAACAACAGATTAGACTGTTGGAAAAAAATTCCTACTGTTGAGCTGCACCAAATAACCTTAGATGCCGAGAAACTTTATAAGTTCTTATTATCATCATTATTATTATTGAGTGAAAGAGCAGTGCATACCATCAAAGTGACACTGGAGTAAAATATATGAAGCCCCCATCTGATAAGGCATGTGCATTACAACCATATGTGCGTGACATAGTGATCTCATATCAAGATAAGCAGTGCATGACCTTGCAGGTGGGACCCAGTTAGAATTTTCTTCAGGTCGAGTAGCCCGTCTTGCTCAAATGGTCCCTGAATAAGGGTTGTTTAAGTATGTTGAATGAAATACCCATGTTTCCAGAGGTGAATTATACAAACTCCAAAGAATTCCTCTCAACACATGGCTATGATGCTTCCTCACTACTTCTGCTCGTGATCAGAGATGCACATATCATTAGTCACCAAGGGACATGCTCTACTGGTTAAGGTCAAGCAATTGACAAGCAAATCTGTGGTATTGAGCAGAATATTTGCTATAACCCATCTTTTATATCAAGACAAACCATGTATATGCTAACACTTCCACTCAGTTAAGATCGTTATTACTACTACTACTACTACTACTACTACCATTATTATTATTATTATTATTATTATTATTGGGGCAGCAAGCTGGCTGAATCGTCAGCATGCCAGGCAAAATGCTTAGCAGTATTTCATCTGCTGCTATGTTCTGAGTTCAAACCCCACCAAGGTTGTCTTTGCCTTTCATCCTTTCAGATATGATGAAATAAGTATTAGTTGAAAACTGGGCTTGATGTAATCGACTTACCCCATCCTCCTAAATTGCTGGCCTCGTGCCAAAATTTGAAACAATTATCATTATTATCATGGTAGCAAGGTGGCAGAATCATTAGAATGCGGGGCAGAATGATTAGTGGCATTTTGTCTGATTTCAAATTTTGCCAAGGTCAACTTTGCCTCAACTTACCCCTCCTCCACAATTGCTGGTCTTGTGCCAATATTTGAAACCATCATCATCATCATCATCATTATCATTATTATTATTATTATTATTATTATTATTGTTGTTATCATCATCATCATCATCATCATCATCATCATTATTATTATTATTTTTATTATTATTATTATTATTATTATTATTATTATTATTATTATTATTATTATTATTATTATTATTATTATTATTATTATTATTATTATTATTATTATCATTATCATTATTATTATTATCATTATTATTATTATTATTATTATTATTATTATTATTATTATTATCAGTATTATTATTAGCGTGCTGAAAGGCGGTGAGCTGGCAAAATCGTTAGCTCACTGGGTCAAATGCTTGGTGGCATTTCGTCTTTCTTTACGTTCTGAGTTCAAATTCCACTGAAGTCGATTTTGCCTTTCGTCCTTTCAGGGCCATGTACTGGGGGTTGATGCAATTGACTTGTCCCCTCCTCTAAAATTTCGGGCTTTGTGCCTTTAGTAAACAGGATTATTATCATTATTATTATTATTATTATTATTATTATTATTATTATTATTATTGTTATTGTTGTTGCTGTTATTATTCCCAATTTCTTCTCATTTGTTGTGTTGTTTTTGATTTATATAATACTTTTTGTTTGTGTATTGTGATTGCTGTTGTTTATTTGTGTGCTATTAATATTATTATTGTACATTTCTGTTGACATTGTTGAATTATTTCTTGCTGCTTATTTTTGTGCTGCTCATTTTTTTTTTTTATGTTGTCATTGAATCATTTTTGTTTTTGTTCTTGATGTTCATGTTTGCATTATTGTTTATTTCTCCTTGTATTGTTGTCTTTCATTTTGTGCTGCTGTTTGTTGTTCACAATTGTGTTTTGAAAAATAATTCAAAAAGGCTAAAAAAAAAAAAAACAGTAACCACAACAACAGAAAAAAAAAAATTCTTAATTGCAGCCAAAAATATCCTTTGACAAGTAAGTCGACCAAAGCATGACATTTAAAAGAAAAAAACATATTCTTCTATGTTCACCAAACAATCTGGTAATAGTCACAGTTTGACAAAGTGACAGTGGCTCGTTATTCTCAAGCACTGACACTACCCATAATTAAATTTTGATTAATAAACATATTTCTTTAATTTTGCGGAGGGTTGGGTATGGAAGGAGATGAATTGGATCTATAGAGTAATGATGCACACAACCTCATCATTTACATTTTCCTCCTTTTTTACTCTTGAAATAGAAGTACTTTAACAAAAAACCATTATTGTTGCCATTGATAGCATTGTTATCCATTCTGAACCAATGAAGGATCCCCCCAATGCAGTTGCTTGACCTGCTAAAAATAGCAGCTGAATTTTCCTTGAATTATGCTCTGTCAGCTTCAGAAATAAAAGATATGGAAGATACATTGGATAATGTAATTCAAGGTATCCTGTGGCTTAAAAATGATGGGAACATGTCTCTGTGATTGAGAAGTTTGCTTCTCTAACATCGGTTCAGGTACAGTTTTACAGTGTGTCTCCTTGGACAAGTGTAGACCCTATTGTAGACCCATGCTGACTAAAGTCTTGTGAGCAGATTTGGTAGAAAGTGAATGAAGCCTACTGTATGTGCATCATCCTCATCCTCATCCTCATCATCATCATCGTTTAACATCTGCTTTCCATTCTAGCATGGGTTGGACGATTTGACTGAGGACTGGCGAACCAGATGGCTACACCAGGCTCCAGTCTGATCTGGCAGAGTTTCTACAGCTGGATGCCCTTCCTAATGCCAACCACTCCGAGTGTGTAGTGGGTACTTTTACATGCCGCCGGCACAAGGGCATATGTATGTGTGTGTGTGTGTGTGTGTGTGTGTGTGCCGGTGTGTGTGTGTGTGTGTAAGTGTGTACTTATGTATGTATGTATAAATGAATGAATGGAATTAAATAAATGACAAAGGAACATGAAATTATGTAATGAGCTTCATTAGCTTACAGCTGTTTCTTCTATAAGATACAGTGCACTAAGAGCTGAGTGTTTGTGGATCATTATATAGCTTCCCTGGTATTTCAAAATGAAATGCAAGTTATTTGGGGAAAACATTGCATCCTATAGCAGAAACAGCTGTAAGGTAATGATATTTATTGCATAATTTCCAGTTCCTTTGTCTTTTATTTTATTTCATATTATGCTCTGTACTCAACTAACTCTTTATTTTAAAGCATATTACTACGCCTAAGTGAAATTGTGTATGTGTGTGTGTGGTGTGTGTGTGTGTGTATGAGTGGGAATGTAGGAGAATATGTGTCTTTTTGTCTTGACATCACTCAACTGTTATAAACAAATGTCATTCATTTCCAATAGTGTGTGTGGAAATAGATAAGGGTTGACAACAAGAAGAGCATAAATCTATAGAAAATGTACCTCAAGAAAGCCTGTCTGACTCATGCAAGAATGGAAAAGTGAATGTTAAAAGACAAGGAGGAGGAGGAGGTTATCATAGGTTCCAGAAATTGTAAATAAACCCTACTTTACAAATAAATGTTTAGAATTCAAAGCCAACTTTGAAAATGGTTAACAACCAAGATTTCTTCCTTTCTTCTTTTGCTTTAAGCCTGAGATGCTGTACAACGTACGTATGTACATGCATACATACTTACATCATTCTTGCACATGTTCAGTCCACTGCTGGACAAAGGCCTCAGCATGTTCTCTCCACCGACGATGGTCTGATGTTTTTCTCATCCAAGTTTGGTGCTGAAGAATTTAATAAAGTCTTCATTCCAAATTCTGCATAGTCTTCCCCTAACTTCTTTTTTCTGGACATGGTGTCCATTCTGTCAATTTACTATTCCATCAGTTGTCTTTTCTTCTAAACACATGTTCTGCAAAAGACTAGTAATACTCTTGACGCTCTTATCCTGTTGTTTCTCCACTTACACATTTTGTTAAGCTTAAGCATTCTCCTTCTGTGGCTCTTTGTGTTGATCTTAATTTATTTTCAATTCTCTTGTTGATAGTCCATGTTTCTCATGCATATGTAATGATAAACAGCACACACTGGTTGAAGACCATTCTTTTTACCAAGATTTATGAATTGGAAAATAAAGGGATAAAAAAAAGTTACAGTTAAATGCATTAGCTTCTAAGAACTTATGAACTAAGTTCTATTGAAACAATCAATTATAATAAAAGTGAAATTCAATTCTGTTTGTCTGGGACCCCTGTATCTCATTCTACAGTTGCTTTACACAGACATATTATTTTGTTTCGGAATCAGCATGATCCTGGGACTGAAAATCTGCCCTTCATTTGGTTCTTGAACATCCAGTATTAAATCTGATTTAAAAGCATTTGAGTTGCTACTTATAGCAGGTAAAGCTTGGCTGATTCATGTCATCTTATTATTATTATTATTATCATTATTGTTTCGGTCACTGCTTGGAATCAAACTCAGAATCTTGGGGTTAGTAGCCCGTGCTCTTAACCACTACGCCATATGCCATAATAATAATAATAATAATAATAATAATAATAATAATAATAATAATAATAACAATAATAATAATAACATCAAAGAATACCTTAGGAATGAGAACCCAGGTTCGAAATTTCCCCAAGACACCTGAAGAAGGCTGGAGGGTATATCAGCCGAAACGTTGTGTTAACAACAAACAAGATGAGAACAAATATCCGTCGAATGTAAATAATGTAAATATTACTTAGCTTGGAAATATGCAAAGGTTGGTGACAGGAAGGACATCTGGCCATAGAAAATATCAACATTTTCCATCCAACTCATGCAAACATGGAAAATTTAACATTAAAATGATGATGATGATGACAACGACAACAACAATGATAACGACGATGATGATGATGACACTGATACGCATGAGGTTTTTACTAAATGTACTTGAGGTATGTACTCTCTCACCACAAATAACGTTGACTAATTCTGAGATCTCATAAAATAAACTGAATAGACTTAACTGAAAATGGTGAAAGAAATTTATATATATACAGTATATTCTCGAGTGCATATATTAATCTCTGATGTTTTCAGTACTAGATAATTGACCTAACCAATGAAATGAATGAGAATTTATGGTTAGAATTTTTATAATGAAATTTCAGTAGTTTATTACCTGTTTGACACTGATCAGTGTAAACACTTCATCTGAATCATTGATGAAAATATGACACTGTCGTTCAAGTTATAAGAAATAGCAACTAAATTTCCTTCAAACCACATGCCAATGACTTAAGCAAAACCAATATATTAGTTCAGCTATTATCAACTTTTTTTATGAAATGGACTGGTTTCATGCAAGACAATTTTTCCACAAACCAGATAATCACATGCATAACAAAATGCAATAACATGCAGAATATATAATTTAATTAATACATATATATAATAATATACTATTCCATTATTACATAATGTCTAAAAAGCACAAATATTACTCTCTTTTTACTCATTTACTTGTTTCAGTCATTTGACTGTGGCCATGCTGGAGCACCGCCTCTAGTCGAGCAAATCGGCCCCAGGACTGATTCTTTGTAAGCCTAGTACTTATTCTATCCGTCTCTTTTGTTGAACTGCTAAGTTACGGGGACGTAAACACACCAGCATCGGTTGTCAAGTGATGTTGGGGGGGGACAAACACAGATACACAAACACACACACACACACAGGCTATAGTAGAAGACACTTGCCTAAGGTGTCACACAGTGGGACTGAACCTGGAACTATGTTGTTGGTAAGCAAG
>NC_042998.1:51318427-51350927 GCF_006345805.1 Octopus sinensis | reverse complement strand
TCTATCTATCTATCTATCTATCTATCTATCTATCTATAAATCTATCTATCTATCTATCTATCTATCTATCTATCTATCTATCTATCTATCTATCTATCTGTCTATCTATTTATCTATCTATTTATCTCTCTTTCTCTCTCTCTCTCTCTATATATATATATGTGTGTGTGTGTGTTCCAGGAAAATTTTGCTGCTATTTCTGGAAGGTTACATCAAGGACTCAATATCCAACCATAGATGAATTTCACCCTTCAGAAGTACTCAAATAACAGAGTTGTTTCATCCACCTTTTGTAATAAACGGTGAGCACACAGGTGCACAGGAATCTCATGATCTCAGTTAATTGTCTAATTAGTAATTAACAAAACATAAGATAATTACAGGATACTCAATTTCATTATATTCACCACACAACAAAAAACAAAAAGAGGAACATTTAGAAGACATGCCAAAAAAGCAAGTCCTGAGAAAAACAACACCTCATAATTAACAGCACAAAATGTAACAAAAAAAAAAAAGGTCACTGTTTATCATTAAGCCAGTAAGACTATTTATATAGGCAACAGTTGTAAGTGCTGGCATGACTGTGTGGTTAAAGAGTTCACTTTGGAACCATGTGACTTTAGATTCAGCCCCACTGTGTGGCATCTTGGGCAAGTGTCTTCTGCTATAGTCCTGGGTTGACTAACGGCTTGTAAATTAATATGGCAGATGGAAACTGTGTGGAAGCCCATCATATATAAATATGTGTGTGTGTGTGTCTCTCTCTTTTTCTCTGTCTCTGTGCTGGTTCTGTTACGCATCTTGATAACCAGTATTAGTTTGTTTATGTCCCTGTAACTTAATGGTTTTACAAAAGAGACTGATAGAATAAAGTACCACACTTTAAAAATAAGTACTGGAGTTGATTTGTTTGATTTGGTTAAACCCTTTCAAGGCAATATTCCAGCATGACTGCAGTCCAATGACTGAAACAAGTAAAAGGAAAAGATAAGCAGGGATTCTTCTTGTTCTTTTTGGTTTATTAGAATTATTTGTTGCAGTTGTATTAGCAGTTTCCAAACTAGGATATCCTGGAACTCCAAGGTTCTATAAGACATTGTTTGGGGTTCTGTGAGAAATAATGGTAAATAAGCTAATTGTATCCAAATATATTTTTGGGCTTAGTTTTTATTTTTCATCTTTTATTCTTTTACTTTTTTCAGTCATTTGACTGTGGCTATACTGGAGCATTGCCTTTAGTTGGACAAATCAACTTCAGGACTTATTCTTTGTAAGCCTAGTACTTATTCTATCAGTCTCTTTTACCAAACCACTAAGTTATGGGGACATAAACGCATCAACATCAGTTGTCAAGCAATGTTAGGTGGACAAACACAGACACACATACATACATACATACATACAGATATATATATTTATATATCTATGACAGGCTTCTTTGAGTTTCTGCCAACCAAATCCCCTCCCATGGCTTTGGTCGGCCTGAGGCTATAGTTGAAGACACTTGCCCAAGGTGCCTTGCAGTGGGACTGAACTCAGAACCAAGTGGTTGGGAAGCAACCTTCTTTATTTCATATAATTTGCCACAAGGGCATTACACAGATGGAAGCTTTGCGGGATGGACATGGACATTAATGGTATGAATGATGGTGATGCAAAAATGATGATGGTGGGAGAAATCGAAAAGCGCCCGCCGACTTTCGCTTCTCTAAAACAATGTTCTTTTTTCCTTTTTCCCCAAAAACACAATGAGGCAATAAACCTCTTACTTAAATAACACAATGTTCAGAAAAACACACAGAAAGTCACATGTTTCACATTTTCTAGACTTGTTCAGGTTATCCGGCCGACCAGTATCCTTGCTTCATTGAAGCATGCACCCGGTTCCAGGCCGGACCACACAGGTATAAATTTATAGGAGTCCTCCGGGAAGGAATTCATGATCCTGCACAGCTCACTATCCCATAGGAGCTCCACAGCCACCTGCGAAGGCCACTCAGGATCCTCCGTGCAGGACAGAAGTCCCTCCCATCGGCCCCTCCTTTCCATAGTCTAATAGGCTATAATGGTCCTGCCTGGGCCTTCAATTCCTTCAGATTAAACCACAATATACTTAAACTACATTAAAAAAGATAACAGTATAGAATGCATCATAATAGTTTATGCACAAACCACACCAAGGGCACCAACAAAACAAAACTAAAATAATAATTAATGATAAATCATCTGTACATACATGGTGCATACTTGTTTAAGCAAGCTGCAAACTCAACAGTTTCTGTCATTATATGATAAACGACTTCCATGTACCATGTGTCTGGGGAGAGTCATTTTCTTTTTGTGCATTATAATAAGTGGTAAAATTTCCACTTATTTCTTATTTTTATTTTCCTAAACTTTTCGTTGCGTCTTGCAACCTTTTCAATAGTCTTGACTTCCATGCAATTGGACACATATGCAACATCTCTAAGCACTACTGCAACAATCTAAAAACACTACATCTGCCATTCACTTCAGTCAAGCCTAGAAAAGAACGCACTCATACAGAAATAGTCGCGATATCAATAGTACCAACAATATCAAGTATTGTTCCTCTGTACCTACAGTTAGTAGTGTAGATTCCTACACAGTTTGATACTGTGTAGGAATCTACACTACTAATTGTAGGTACAGAGGAACAATATTTGAAATGTTTTGATTGTGACTAGCTTGCTTGCATTCAATATGATTACCACTAGTTTAAGCAGGTACAGAAATAGACTGGGCAGTTGAGGTGGGTAAGAAAGAGAGAGAGGGAGAGAAGTATATCTGGACTGTCACACAGCATCTCATATCATATACCACTATACTCTAGACTGTACAGTATGTTTTCCAGTTAGGCAGAAATCTGGTTTAACAGGGAGAAGGGATTTGCGGGTCATGTCTCATCATTTAACCAATTATGTGCATGCCAAAGGATTGTTGATGAAGGCTAACTCTCATGTAGTACCAACAGTAACAATTGCTTATAAGCATACTCATAACTAAACCATGAAATACATGTAAGTTTATAAAAATAAACAAAAAAATTGGCACTCTGTGAGTAACGATAACGAGGGTTCCAATTGATCTGATAACAGAACAGCCTGCTTGTGAAATTAATGTGCAAGTGACTGAGAACTCCATAGACACATGTACCTTTAACTTAGTTCTCAGAGAAATCCCATGTGACACAGAATATGACAAGGCTGACCCTTTGAATTGCAGACACAACTCATTTTTGCCAGCTGAGTGGACTGGAGCAATGTGAACTAAAGTGTCTTGCTCAAAGGCACAACACACAGCCAGGAATCGAACTCACAACCTTATGATCATGAGTTAAATATCATAGTGATTATGTTCTGTAATTCTGCTTATAACATCTTTTGATGAGAAGCAAAAGAAAAAATACTCTGTTTATGAACTGAAATAATCATTGAGTCAATGAGGGAACTTCCACATAATCACTCAACTGGCAAGAAAGGCAGCCAAATCTCCTTCAAATCACACCCTGCTCTGAACCATGAAGTCCCTGATATATATATAAAAAAAAGAACTTGGTGGTCATGGCTAGAAGGCTTTCAGTTATAAATTTGCCTGATCAAAGTTGACTTGAGACTAAATGACAACTACAACAGCAACAATAAAATTTATTGATTCATTTTTATTTCTAAGATATCAGTAAACTTTCTAATCACTCGGAAGATATTGACTGACAGAATGTAATAACATACAAGATGCAATAATAGATTAGATGCAATAACACATTTCTGTATCTTGTCAAACAACATTTCCATGTAACAACATAATCATAAACACTTTTAATAATAAATCCATAAATCCTTTTTATTCTGACTCACAAATCCGGTAAACAAGCTGGATTATAATAACTTTAAAGATTTAAGACCATAACATTAATCTAGAGATTTTTGTGCCTTAAGGTAACATTCCTAGTTTCCAGTTTATTTCTCTACAAGACTTTATGAGCGTTGATATAGTAAACAAGGCATTTGTTCGGATGTGGTTATTGTATATGGTGTATACTTTATCAATATAATATAGTTAATATATGTGTGTCATTGAAATGCCAGAAGCTGTGGTGTTTTCATTCAGGAAAAAATCCCTTTATAGACATATTGTGTGAGAAAAAACACAATATACTTCAGAGCTAGGTGAAGTGAAATCACCTTAGAAGTGACTGTAGAAGCGACAGATAATATATTTCACTGTTATTGTGGCTTGTCAAAGTCATATACTGGTATCACTACTGAAAAGATTGAATCAGCCAGTCTGAAGCTATAGAGATTAGTGTATAAACATATGTTAAGTATGCTACATTGATAAAAATTTGACTACAGAACTGCTTCAATTGCATAATTTGAATTTTATTCTATTTATGCAGCACCTTTTTCAAATCAGTGTGTAGTTTATACATTAATCTCTTTATATATATTCAAGACTGGCTGATTCAAACTTGTTTCAAAAGTGACACCAGTACATGACACTGACAAGCTGCAACTACAGTGAAATACATATCTGTCATTCTTGTAGTCAGTTCTGGGCTGAATTTATTTCCCCTAGCACTGGAATAAAATGTGTCTTTTAACACAATATGTCAATAAAGAGATTTTTCCAAGATGGAAAATTGCAGTTTCTAGATGTTAAATGACACCCATACATGAAGTATGTTATATTGATAAAATTTTTGCTACAGAACTGCTTCTATTGCATAATTTGAATTTTGTTCTGCTTATCTTGTACTTTTTCAAATCAGTGTATACTTTATACACTGTTTGTATATACTTTAGACTAATTGATTTAATCTCATTACAGAAGTGACATGAGTATGTGACACTGATAAGCCATAATGGTAAAATACGTATCTGTTGCTCTTGTGGTCACATCTGGGGCAATTTTGTTTCATCTAGCTTTGAAGTATATTGTGAGTTTTTTTTAACACAATACATCTATAAAGGGATTTTTCCCTGGAAGCAAAACCACAGCTTCTGGCTGTTCAATGATACACAAACATTAAGTATATTATATTGATAAAGCTTTTGCTATAGAGCTAGCTGCTCCAGTTGCATAATTCAAATATTATTGTATGTCTATTGTTCCTGTCCCACTTTTTTGGTATCTTAATGAGCTGCCATCCCAGATCTGAATATTATTGCTGCTACTTGTATTGCTGTTATCAATTACTTTTCGATATAACTTTAAAAAAACAAAAAATCACTCCTGTTTGCACCTCAGAAGTGTTATCTTCTACCAGCAGTAGAATTGGTACTGCTAAAAGCATTTCTATTAGACCCAAACTAATATTATCTTCTATTTAATACTAATACTACCACTGTCACCTTCATCAACAATCCATTGTGAGGAGCCTCTATGTAGTCATTCAACCTGCTAGAAATAGTAGCTACATCTCTCTCAAATCACACCCAGTTTTCTTAAAAAGGTAATCTGGCCTTGAATTCTCTTGCAGATAAGAAAAGACAGAATGGTTAATGGAGATCTGTTCAATGACAGTTGAACTGGGAATTAAACAGCAACACTAAATTCTGCTTTTGCTGCTGCTGCTGCTTTTCTTCTTTTTCCTCTCACCACCACCACCACCACCACAACCACAACAACAACAACAACGATGACAATGATGACGATCACAACGACAACGACCATGATGACGACGATGACGACCACGACGACGATGACGACCACGACGACGATGACGACCACCGCCACCACCATCACCACCACCACCACTACTACCACTACTACCACTACTACCACTACTACTACTACTACTACTACTACTATGTATCTTTGTGTGTGTGCATATATGTGTGTGTGTGAAGGGCAATAAAATAAATAATTATAACAAAAGTAGTTTTTAAAAATTAATTAGTCAGTGGATGATTTTTTTTTATGGCTCCCAGCAGCAGCAGCAGTAGTAGAAGCACCACCACTGTCACCATGGAACTGGTGAGATCAATGCGACTGATGTTCTGTGTTAACAGCTGTAAATTAATGTAAATAAGAAAGATATGAATGGTAAGAGATTTAAGGAGGATAAATCTTCTAGATCTTTTATCATTTCGCTGTTTAAGTCATTAGACCATGGCCATGCTGGAGCACTGCCTTGAAGGATTTTTAGTCTAACAAATTGATCCAAGGATTTACTATTTTCTTTTAAGCCTAGAACTTATTCTATCAGTCACTTTGTTGAACTGCTAAGTTACGGGGATCTAAACACACCAACACTGGTTGTTAAACAGTGGTGAAGGGTAAACATAGACACAAAGACACACACATAGATATATACATACACCCGCCCATACACGTACATACACACACATATATATGCATACATACATACATACATACATACACACACACATGCACACACACACATACACACACACATGGTGGGATTCTTTCAGCTTTCATCTATCAAATCCACTCACAAGGCTTTGGTTAGCATGAGGCTACAGTAGAAGACACTTGCCCAAGGTGCCACACAGTGGGACTGAACCTAAAACCATGTGGTTGGGAAGAAAACTTCTTGTCACACAGCCATGCCTGCACCTACAGATAGAAAGGATTGAGTAAAATATTTAGTACGGACTTAGAAGAAGAGATACAATAAAAGTAATGAGGAGAAGAAGAGTGGTGAATTGGATAAGGCTTGTAGGGACAAAGAAATGGCTGTCTGGTTAAAAAGTTTGCTTGCAACCATGTGGTTTTGGGTTCAGTCTCAATGAACCTTGGCAAATGTTTTTTTTTTTGCTATAGGGCTAGACTGACCAATGCCTTGTGAGTGAATTTGATAGATGGAATGAGTGTGGAAGCCTTTTGTGTGTGCAAGTATGTATATATATGTGTGTATCTGTGTGTGTATATCTTTTATTTTTTATCTTTCAGTCATTGAACCATAGCCATAGTTCAATGACTGCAACAAATAAAAGATAGAAGATGAAAAATGTCCTCAGCAGTCATGGCCTATGTTTCACTGTCATGTAGCATGGCTGTTCATACACATGTGTCATACAGTCTACCTTTTACTCTGAGCGAGAGGCCCTTTGTCACCAGCAGAGGTAAGAGCTCTCTGAACCTTGCCCAGGCTATTCTTATTCTAGCAGCTACACTTTCAGTGCACCCTCCCCTGCTACTGACTTGGTCACATAGGTAACAGAAGCTATCAACTACTTCTAGTTTTTCTCCCTGGAATGAGGCGGAAGTTGTTCTCTGCACATTTTCAGTGTTTATTGCTCCCGAGCATCTGCCACATACAAAAACTATCTTCCTAGTTAGCTTTCCTTTGATATTGCTGCACCTCTTATGTGTCCATAATACCTATATAATCTGAAAACACCCTGAAGACTGATTGTCAATAAAATAGAAATAAAATTAAAAGATTTATTCTTTCTCTGTGGCCTGGTTCCAAATGAGCTATGGCCTGGTACAAGTCTGCAACCTGGTGGCTGGGGTCCCCTGGCCTACATTATTTATTTGTAAAGTGAAACTGCTACAAATGAGAATCAAACAATGATGGAACATGCCAACAGGGGAGCTGTTAATGGTTGCTCAACCTGCTAGAAATAGCAATTACAAAAAGAAAAAGAAAAAGAAAAGATTGAAGGATTTATTGGATGACATAGTCCTAGACATTGTCTACAGAAAAAAAGAAGTGAAAGATATGATGGTCATGTTTGGAATGTCTTTAACCCTTTAATAATGATTATTTAATCACATTGATTTGAATTTGTCATGCATTACCTTGTAACTTTGAGATTTCAATGATGCAGTTGTCTGATTTTAGAATTGTAGGGTAAGTGTGAGAGGCCAGATCTGGTCAGTTTAAAGATAAAACAGGGAGATTATCTTGACCGGATATAGCTGGTTTAAATGCTTAAGATTTAATGACAGCTCTACTCAGTTAGGATTTGACCTGAGCTGTACTAGAACAAAAGCAACAAAACTTACAGAAAACGCCAACAGGGAACCATCAAATCACACTTTACCATTATAAAAGAAATTGAAAGATGTATTGGGTAGAAGTGTCCTAGACATTGTCTGAAAACAAAAAGAAATGAAAAATGTGATGGTCATTATTTGGAATGTCTTTAATGACAGGTCTACTCAATCAGGATTTGACCTGAGCTGTACAAGGACAAAGACAACAACAATTATAACACTAACATCACTCAGCAGTAACTTACTGTACAGTAGTTATTTTATATTTGTTCTTTCTATTCGAGAAGCTGATGTCCATAAAAGTAGACACTAAATAAAAACAAAAAGTATAAAAGTGAAACAAACAAAAAACTACCAACGAAATTTTCAAAAATCAAAGGAAATCAAATAAATCAATTGTGATTTTTATATCCACCTTTGGGGAGCATAAAAAAGAAAGAAAAGATAACCCGAAATAAACTCTATAGACATTACCACTTTAGATCTCCTCTGGATTAAGTTATAATTTTATGATAATCAAAAAACGAAATCAAGTGACTAGGAAGACAAAACAATGTAATTTGGTAAACTACAAAAAAAAAAAATAATAATAAAAACAGATAAATGAATAAAATAAATAAAAAATAGAAAATGATAGAGAAGAGTTATTTTTGGCTTAGCAAAAAAAAAAAAAAAAAACGGAATTAGAAAAAGAGAAAGTTGGGTGGAAAGAGAAAAATAACTATAATTAGAAAATTATGAAATCATTAAAGCAAGATTATGAAAGTATAAACAGACAAAAATGAAAAAAATTAAAAAAAAAAACAAAGAACAGACTTGGTGTTTTCAAAGAAGTCATCACAGAAAGCAAAACAAAAACAGAAACTAGAAAACTAAAGAAATATTAAGAAGAATTGAGATAGCTTGGAATTTAAAGAGTGATGAGCCATAGAGGGAACATCTATGTGGTAATTCAACCTGCTAAAAATGACAGCCAAATTTCCATCAAACCAAATGTTGCTATGTTCATTTCATTTCCGTCCGTCCGTCCATCCATCCTTCCTTCCATCCATCCATCCATCCATCCATTCATCCATCCATCCATCCATCCATCCATACATACATACATATATACATGAATACATACATTATTGGAACTGTAAGAATCTGTGAAATTTTCCAAAAGTTTGTCATTTAAGCTTATATGAGCATGCCTAGATGTGCAAATATATGCATAAGAAGACATACATAAAACAAAACATACAAATCTGCACATATACATGCATGCATACAAAGTACCCTGTTGTTGAAATTCCTATGAAGGAGCCTTGGATCTAAGTTAGAAACAAGCTCTTTCTCTATTGGCTAGAAATCTTGAAATAAAACTGAATAATGACATACATACATATAGATTATGTCATGTTTCTGTAAAAAGCATCATACTTGTGATTAGCAGCTGCCCAAAAATGTCATCAAGGTACCACCTCCCTCAGCAAAATTACATTGTCGCAAAGCAGTATACAATGCCCTTACATCCTGGAGTAAATACAGAGAATCCTCCTGTTATTGAATACATACACAAAGAATACCGTTGGAACATTCCTATCAAAATATCTGCCGCATGTAAACATAATAGGCCGGATATTGTTGTTTGGGACAGACGAGAAAAAGTACGTATCGCCATGGAGGTCAGTTGTTCTGCTGAAGTGACTATCTCTTTGAAAATCAAAGAGAAAGAAGATAACTACGGTCAGCTACTTTGAAAACTCGAGTTTCTATATTCAGATTATAATTTCACATTTATACCAATAATAAATGGTGTACTTGGGTTTGTGAGTAAAGGCCTAAGGTTTTTAGAAAAAGAAATCAACCAAAATCAACCAATTAATTCACGCATTACAAATACAATTTGTAAGTGGAACAGCAAAAATATGCAAGACTTTTCTTAAGTTTAAAATGTGACATTGTTTTCATTGTCTATATTCCAATGACAGAGTTTTGTATCTTTGTTAGAAACCATCTCCTTCTTCAGAGGAAGATTTTAAATTATTAAAAACAGAAATCAATGATTCATTTATATATACTCATTACCCTCTTTTACTTGTTTCAGTCATTTGACTGTGGCCATGCTGGAGCACCACCTTTAGTCGAGCATATTGACCCCAGGACTTATTCTTTGTACACCTAGTACTTATTCTATCAGTCTCTTTTGCCAAACCACTAAGTTACAGGGATGTAAACACACCAGCATCGGTTGTCAAGTGATGTTGGGGGGACAAACACAGACACACAAACACACACGCACACACTCACACACACACACACACATATGCATATATATGACGGGCTTCTTTCTGTTTCCGTCTACCAAATCCACTCACAAGGCTTTGGTCGGCCTGAGGCTATAGTAGAAGACACTTGCCCAAGGTGCCACGCAGTGGGACTGAACCCGGAACCATGTGGTTTTTAAGCAAGCCACTCCTGCTACTTACCACACAGCCACTCTTGCACCTTGTATACATACATGCATGCATGCATGCATACATATAAACATATATACATATAAATACATACATACATACATATATATACATACATACATACATACATACATACATACATACATACATACATACATACAATCATATCATGATGATGCTGATGCAATATAAGCATGATTTTTCTTTGAGTTTAATCTAAGTTCTTCTTGAGAGAGTTCAAGCCGGTTGCTAACAAACCAACAAGACTTTTTGAGTTAAGAGTTTTCCTGGTGTTTGTGAATATGTAGTTGAGTTGGTGTGTTGGTTGAACTATCGATGCATATACCGAAACGTGTGCAGATATTCACATAAAAATCTCACATGTGTGTATGTATGTATGTATGTATGTATGTATGTATGTATGTATGTATGTATGATGTATGTATGTATGTATGTATGTATGTATGTAGTATGTATGTATGTATGTATGTATGTATGTATGTATGTATGTATGATGTATGTATGTATGTATGTATGTATGTATGTATGTATGTATGTATGTATGTATGTAGTATGTATGTATGTATGTATGTATGTTGTATGTATGTATGTAGTATGTATGTATGTATGTATGTATGTATGTATGTATGTAGGTATGTATGTATGTATGTATGTATGTATGTATGTATGTATGTATGAATATATGGATATATGAATCATGTCTAGAAAGCATAAGCCCAAAGCATCAATGCATTGAAATGAATGCTTTCTCCTTTAAAAATAAATGCCATGTCAAACAAAGGAAAGAAAATAGAAAGTAAGAATGATCATCATAATATCACTGTTTCATGTTGATAGAAAAAGCATAAATTTGATAACTGCCACTCCAAGGTTGAAGTATACTCCATCAAAATATCTGGTATTTGGTATTTGGTAAGAGTGATAAAAATGAACCACTTTAAAGCAGTATGTAAATCTATAATTAAAAAGAAAGGGTGGGGTGGGTGGGCAGTGTTGTGGAAGAAATTAAAAAGAAAGAATCTGCAAGTGTTTATGAAATTGGCCAAAAATTCACAACACAATAATGTAAAAACTCACTGATGCTAACTTTAAAATGCAAATTAACACTACAGTAAGGTCATTATAAATACTTCATTATTTCTGAAGGAATTGAATAAATCAAAATTAAGGAAGTGTGATTTCAAATGAAAATTATTTGGTGAATGAAGCATAGAAAATCTGGGAAAATTCTATGCAGGATGTTATTATGGGTGAATGTAGAAAAATAAAAGAAAATGGTTCACTTGGCATGGATGTGATTGACATAAAATTCATGAAATTTAAGTTCCTACCCAATTTGGAAGATTAAGAGGCTTTATAAGTAACATTCTTCTTAAAGAATGTGTATGCATCATTCCATGTTATTATGAAGCAAGACCATTGCTGTTACACATTAAACCTTTATATATCAACAGTAATATTTATCCCCACTTAAACAGTGATGTTTTCTTAGAACATTCACATTCTGTTATAACATCCACACTATGCTGCGTAATTACCATGAGAGAAAATCTCAAATTGGCTTTTGGTGCAAAATGCACTTTTATTTATATCCCTTGAGGGGAAATAAATCTCTGCCATCTCCAGCATCAAGACCACCAGATCACATGATTTTGATCTTCCTTGGTTTTTATCAATGATGGACCCTCAACTGCTAGAGATAGCAGTGACTCATCTCTCCACCAGTAATATATAGAAAAACAGTGCCAGAACAGACACTGGTGTTGCAATTAACCAATGAACTTGTTAAAAAATATATTAGTGACAGAGGCCGTATTAATCATCATCATCATCATCATCATCATCATCATCGTTTAACGTCCGCTTTCCATGCTAGCATGGGTTGGAGGTTCAACTGGGGTCTGGCAAGCCCGAAGGCTGCACCAGGCCAGTCAGATCTGGTAGTGTTTCTACAGCTGGATGCCCTTCCTAACGCCAACCACTCCGAGAGTGTAGTGGGTGATTTTATGTGCCACCGACACAGGTGCCAGACGAGGCTGGCAGACGGTCACGCTCGGATGGTGTTTTTTTATGTGCCACCGACACAGGTGCCAGACGAGGCTGGCAGACGGCCACGCTCGGATGGTGTTTTTTATGTGCCACCGACACAGGTGCCAGACGAGGCTGGCAGATGGCCACGCTCGGATGGTGTTTTCGGTGTTACCGAGAGATAATATTAATCCTCACTTACACATCAGACGTTCGGTTAAAACAAACTATACTCAGTAGATACCATGAGAGAAATTCTGATATTGGCTTTTGGTGTGAAATTTCCTCTTATTTATATTGCTAGTGGGGAGATAAATCCCTGTCATTTCCAGTACTGAGACCACCAGATCACATGATTTCAACCTTCTTTGTTTTCATCAATGATGGATGCTCTGTCGCTAGAGATAGTAGTGACTCATCTCTTTACCAGTAATTTATAGAAAAACAGTGTCAGAACAGGCGCTTGTGTTGCAATTAGCCAGTGAGTTTGTTAAAATATATCTATGAGCAACAGAAGCAGTATTTATACCAAGAGATAATATGTATCCCCATTTAAACATGAATGTTCTGTTGGAACAAACTATACTGCTGTAGTTATCATGAGAGAAACTCTTGATATTGGCTTTTGATGCAAAATGCAATCTTGTTTATATCTCTAGCAGGAATATATATCCCCACCATTTCCACCACCAAGACCACCAGATTTGTTGTTCCTTGCTCATGTCAATGATGGATACTTGACTACTGGAAATAGCAGTGACTCAGCTCCTCACCAGCAACATATAGAAAAATAATGCCAGAACAGGCACTGGTGTTGTGATTAGTCAGTGAGCTTGTTAAAAAATATATATTAGTGACAAAGCTGAGGAAACCCAATTTATGAAGATCTTTTAAAAAGTTCTCTCAGAGAAAGTGATTGGATCTCATCTGCAGTGGTTGTGCAAAAGGCAGAAGAAGGTCTCTCTTATCCAACTCCAAATGCTGAATCGATTACTTTGTTTCCTTTCTGGCATAAATTATTTTGCAAGATTAGATTCAAAGGCTTAAAGGAAGTGCATTATCAGGTAGAAATGTGTTATGAAGCAAGAGAAATTACTATGATAAATGTACCAACATGTTTTCTTAGAAGGATATACCTTCCTTCCATGTTTCAGAGAACAACTGAAAATGCTGGAAACTGAATTGATATTGTTATTGTTTATCAAAAAGACATACATACATATATACATACATGCATCTATCTATCTATCTATCTATCTATCTATCTATCTATCTATCTATCTATCTATCTATCTATCTATCTATCTATCTATTTATCTATCTATCTATCTATCTATCTATCTATCTATCTATCTATCTATCTGTGTGTGTGCACATGTGCATGTGCACGTGTGTGTGAATGTGCACATGCACGTGCATGCATACACATGCATTCATATGTGCATGTATTTGTATGCATATACATATTTGCTAAAACTGCTGAAAATCTCCATATCAATATCGACAAGTTCATAATAAAACAGCTGGATTAATCATGCTTCGGTGATCAATAGAGCTAGATATTAGAAACTGATGATTTATCTTTTTTTTCTTTGTCTTTTTATCTTACATATAGACTAACAAAGATAAGGCTATCACCAGATCATTATTTAATAGCAAGTATTTTGAATGATACTGCCAAATAATGATAAGCAATTAGAATTGTTCCCCAAGCTTGTTAATTTCTAATGAAGATTTATTGATCATTATTCAGTTAGCATATCACCACTGGTAATACTGTAAATGTCATATTCTGATTTCACAGACAGTCCAGCAACAGAAGCCAGTGATCCAGATTTATGATGATGTGAAAAAAACTTATCTTAACCCTATGGTATTCAAACTGGCTATGTTTGGCCTAAATATTCTACCTGTCTTATATTCTAACTGGCTATATCTATATAACCTCTCACCCCTATGCTACTATGTTATTCTAAAAAATAAACTATCATATCAGTCTCAAAGCTACAAGATAATGCATGATTAATTCAAAACAATGTGAATAAGTAAGCATCACATTTGACAGGGTAACCTGAATGCTAAAGGGTTAAATAATCCTGATGAAAAGACCATGTGAGGGATACTTTCACAAGATAGTTATCCTGTGTTATATTTGTCAAAAGCATTAATGATAGTCGAAGCAAGACACTCAAATATTGGTTACAAATTTTGGCACAAGGTCAGCAAAATGATTAAAGGCAAATTTGACTTCATTAGTATTTGAACTCAGAATACAAATTTGGAAGAAATGCTGCTAAGCAATTTTTTCTAGCATGGTAAGAATTCTGCCAGCCTGTTGCCTTAAGATACTCAAATATTTCTCTCGAATTTTGGCACAAGGCCAGCAAAAGGATGAAAGGCAAAGTTGACCTCATTATTATTTGAACTCAGAATACAAATTTGGAAGAAATGCTGCTAAGCAATTTTTTCTAGCATGGTAAGAATTCTGCCAGCCTGCTGCCTTAAGATACTCAAATATTGCTCTCGAATTTTGGCACAAGGCCAGAAATTTCAAAGAAGGGACTAAATCAATTAGATCAACCCAGTGCTCAACTGGTACTTATTTTATTGACCCCGAAAAAATGAAAAGCAAAGTCAACCTCTGTAGAATTTGAACTCAGGATATAGAGATGGATAAAATGCTGCTAAGTATTTTGTCCAGCATGCTAACAATTCTGCTAGCTCACAACCTAAAATACTCAAATATTGAAAGGGAAGCTTTGGCAAGTTGTATGGTCTTACTTCACAGGAACTGAATATATTTGGTTCTGTGCATGTGTGTTCTTGTGACACAGGAACTGAGTAAACTTAATTTTGACTGTGAATAAATAAGCATCATATTTAACAGGGTAATCCAAATGCTAAAGTGTTAAATGATACTGGGGAAAGGATCATGTGAGCGATTTCACAAGATAGTTATCTTGTGTTATATTTGTCAAAAGCATTAATGATAGATGAAACTCACAACATTACATATGACATAGTAAAAGACAAGTACTGTCTTAAGTCCTCAGATTCATTGGGCCTGTTACCTAGTTTCCTTGGTGTGTTAGTAACTGAGATCATGACATTCCCAGTCCATTGCAGAACCACTCATTTACAGCTGAGTGGACTGGAGCAATATGAATTGAAGTATTTTGCTCAAGAATATAATACAGTATAAGTGTAGGAGTGGCTGTGTGGTAAGTAGCTTGCTTACCAACCACATGGTTCCAGGTTCAATCCCATTGCATGGCACCTTGGGCAAGTGTCTTCTACTATAACCTCAGGCCGACCAAAGCTTTGTGAGTGGATTTAGTATCATCATCATCATCATCGTTTAACGTCCGTTCTCCATGCTAGCATGGGTTGGACGGTTCGACCGGGGTTCTGGGGAGCCAGAAGGCTGCACCAGGCTCCAGTCTAATCTGGCAATGTTTCTACAGCTGGATGCCCTTCCTAACGCCAGTATATATGTATATATATGAGGGGCTGCTGAAATGTTCTTGGCTTTAAGGGTGTCAAGCTTCAGTTTTCTGTTACGGGTCTTAGAAAAAAATGAAGGGCTGCTGCAATAAGTGTGTGAATCTGAGAGGTGAACATGCTGAATAAAATCATAATTAACTGATCCTACTGTATTTTCTTTTATCCAAATCCAGGAATCTTTCAGCACCCACCTCACATGTAAAAACATGTCTGACATGTACTAGAATAAAACTGTACATACATGTACATACATGGCCTAAAGAAAATAAGTATGGATACATGTGTATATGGATCATGCTTATGTCAAGAATAGTGGACTTCTGGATGGCCAGAAGTGATAAAAGTCAGGCATAAAAAAACAGAAACATTAAATGGTATTAAGAACTGTGCTTGCCAAAAATTGGTGTTCCAGAAACAATAGCATCTGACACTGCCTCTGAATTTATAATAATATCTTGTGTGCATGGCTTGATAAATTTGGATGTAAACTTACAAAATTCCTTTATATCAGTCAGAATCAAATCAAATTTCTGAAAGAATAGCTACAAGTGTTAAAAAAAAGTTTGAAATATATCCACCAAATAATGGTTCCATTAATGCATGTTTGGATCACATGCTTTTGAGTATTTCAAAAATGCCTTACCTAGGAAGACTTCTTAGTCTATCTGCTTTGATAGACAAACAAATAAAATCACCAATATCAATAATAATAATAATAATAATAATAATATAATAATAATAATAATAATAATAATAATAATAATGATGATGATGATGATGATGATGATGATAACAATGTCCTATGAAACCAAAGCTCCTGTTTGGTATCAATGCAGAAGAAATTGCAAACTACATAAAGTTAAATTTATATTTCAAGCAGGAAATAATACAGCTGTGACTCTTAAAGGTGAACAGGGTATAATATCTAATACTGATCAAATAAACAATGACACAAATATTGATATTGAACAAAATATCAGTTCCTTAAGATTTGAATGACATTCCAGACTCTATTAATAAAAATTTTGATTTGATAACTGATACAGAAACAAACATAATAGTGTTAGATGTAGTTCCTGAATCACGAAAGGAATTAAACCAATTCGTTTCCAGGAGATGCCATGTCATTGTCATGGTAATATCATTGCATGCATTTTGTGTGTTTTCACATGACTGAATTTATTTATGATAGCTACTAGTTTGATGTAACAGCTTGGTTCTTCATTTGAATAAGACTTCTGAATGTAAAGGATCTCATGTGAATACAACTGTATTTGAATAAATGCTGTATGACATGACAAATATAATGCTCTACACACATCGTCTTCAACATAATTTTCTGAATATATACATTATAAATTGTAACTTTATTTTTTTTTTATAAAAGAAGATTATGAATATAATGTGATTAGTGGCCTATGAGTAAGGTCTACGCAGCCTAAGAGACAAAAACCAACTGGGAAAGAAAGGTATCGAAATTCAGAAATCCTTCAGTTAAACAAACAGGTCCAGTAAGGTTGTAGGTGATGTATGTGCTTGGACTGAGGAACAGGGGTTGCAAGTGCACTGCCTAAAGTATTTTAGGGGTGCAACATCAAAATTTACACCCCTACTTACTTTTCACAGGTTTAACAAATAGTAAGAAATAGCTTGAAGTTAGGTTTCTTCTCAAAGAACAAAGAACAAAAATAAATAAAAAAACAAGTCCATGTTTGTGAAAAATTTTGTACCTGGGTTTGCACCCCCTGCGCAAATTTCATTCTTTAGCCAGCATGTATATGATATGAAATAAGAGAAGATAAAGATGTATGACATAGAAAACCAATAGGTGCATTTACTAGATAGATGACCTGCTGAAAACTTAGGATCAGATATGTGGTAGGAACTAGGTTCTAGATAGCAGTGGTTCTCAACCTGGGTTCACATGACCCTTGGGGGTCTGTATAAGATTTTGTGGTTAAAATTAATCTGCAATAAATAGGTTATACTATTACAATATACAAAAATATTTAAAGAATTTTTTAATACAATTCCAAATAATATTTAATTAGAAAAAATATTATAGGACATTTTTAAACACTGAATGGAAATCGAAATCAAATGAAATTAAACTCTGCTTGTGAAAACCTGTTGAGGCAAGTGAAATTGAAATCAAATTTGATGACTGGCATCCATGCTAGTGGAGCGTTAGAGCACTATCCAAGTGTGATCATTGCCAGAGCAGCAAACTGGCTTCCGTGCTGGTGGCACCTAAAAAGCACCATTCGAGTGTGATTGTTACCGGCATCACCTTACTGGCACGTGAAAAAACATTCGAGCGAGGTCATTGCCAGTGCCGCTGAACTGGCTCCTGTGCAGGTGGCACATAAAAGCACCCACTACACTCTCGGAGTGGTTGGCATTAGAAAGGGCATCCAGCTGTAGAAATTCTGCCAGATCAAGATTGGAGCCTGGTGCAGCCATCTGGTTCACCAGTCCTCAGTCAAATCGTCCAACCCATGCTTGCATGGAAAGTGGACATTAAATGATTATAATGATGATGATGAATAACTATAGTGGTCCAGTTGAGTAAAATAGGGATCAAAGGGGTCCAGAGGCAAAAAGTGATTGAGAACCACAGAAGAAATACTATATAGGGATAGATATCATTATATATAATAACTAAATTGCTTAAAATACTTCATTATGATAATAATATGGATAAAGTCATAAAAGCTAAAAGACAGATGTGGAAAGAATGGAAAAAGAAGATAGCAATGAACAATACATGTAGCAGGATGAGAAGTTTGGAGGTTTGTCAATGCTATACATTGAGTGAATTAGAAGTAAGAATTGTTTCAGATTGCAAAGCAGAGAGTCAGAGAGAATAAGGATTCTGTTTAGGATAAATGTGTTCAAAACTACAGTGACCCACTTAACTTTATTGATGTTAGGAAAATGTTACTATGAGAGGTTGCTGAATGTGAAGAATGAGTTCAAGGAACTTACCCAAGCATATCCAACAGAGATCAACTACTGAGGTGAACAGTTAAATGGTTGAAATAGTCATTAATGATATGAAAACTTGGGAAGCAGGTGATCCATTGGGAAGAGTAGCAGAGATGCTGAAAATGTCTGTGAAATGGGGCTTAATAATTTAGCATTCAGATTACTTTCTTCAAATATATCATCATCATCACCATCATCATCATCATCATCATCATCATCACCACCATCCTCCTCCTCCTCATCATCATCACCATCACCATCATCACCATCATCGCCATCACCATCCTCCTCCTCCTCCTCCTCATCATCATCATCATCACCCCCACCATCCTCCTCCTCCTCCTCATCATCATTACCACCACCACCACACCACCACCACCACCATCATCATCATCATCATTGTTTAATGTCCACCTTCCATGCTGGCATGGATTAGACAGTTTGACAGAAGCTGACCAGACAGAAGAGTGCACCAGACTTCTGTGTCTGTTTTGGCATTCTTATTTATTCACATTGTTTTGAATTAATTAATCATGAATTATGTCATAGCTTTGAGATTTCAATGGTAGGATTGTTTATATTTAGAATGACAATGTAGGGTAGGTGTGAGAAGCTGGATATGGCCAGTTTGAACAAAAACACAGATAGAATATTTGGGCCAGATACAGCTAGTTTGAATGCTATAAAGTGTTTAGCTCTATAGGTAACTTGTTACACTCAAAATCTTTTGAGTTTGATGAGATGAGTCAGCCATACAGCTAAGTGCTTTATTTGTACGAAACCAATGGTCACTCCCTGACCAGGCATGCTATCAACCTTGTATATATGTATCATCATCATCATCATCATCATTTAACGTCCGTTTTCCATGCTAGCATAGGTTGGACGGTTCGACCGGGGTCTGGTAAGCCATGGAGGCTGCACTGATTTGGCAGTGTTTCTACAGCTAGATGCCCTTCCTAACACCAACCACTCCATGAGTGTAGTGGGTGTTTTTTACGTGCCACCGGCACAGGAGCCAGAGCAGGCTGACAAACGGCCACGATCAGTTGGTGCTTTTATGTGTTACCAACACGGACGCCAGTCAGGCGACGCTAGTATCTGCAACGTTCGGACTGTGCTTTTTATATGTCACCGGCACGGGTGTCTTAACTACAGTGAAAACATGATTTTTTCTTTATTACACAGAGCAGGACTGCCAACTAACAGGTAGTACAAATATATCTCAGTTGAAGATTGTAACTTAAAAATCAGATTACTATTAATACAACCTGATGAATAGAGCAACATACACACTGATAAGCCAAATAGGGAAAAAGAGGTGGTAACATATTCTTCAATAAGAAGAGAGGGAAATATTTTGTAAGAATAAATCCAATTTAGTTCAATTCAATCAAGTAGATTTTTCTGAATGAATTGAAATGGTGCCAATTGTGTGTTAATGCAGAGGAAATAAGTTGCCAGACATCATCAGGACAGCTTTGTCAAAAGAGTTCACCAGTTTCTGGAAGAGGATAGATATCATATGTGTTTCTTTGATTGTGTAATAACACTGATGTCTTCTGACTGGCCACATTTGTAGTCAAATGAACTGATAGCTAAAAAAACTTCCTCAGTATACTACTGCTATGGATAATTTATTAACTCTAGAAGAATGAATGCCAGAGCCAACAAATTCAAGATTGTTAGCTATCATTTTAAGTAGGAAATGAAGCAGAGGTCTATAGTGATAATGAATTATTGCTTCCCCTTATTCTTCCCCTTTTCCCTACCCCTGCTGATAGTAGAGTAGCTGAGCAATTTCTCTCACTTTATTTTTCTGTTCAGAAATAGTAATCAGTATTCATTTTAAAGCACAGAGTTAAAATTAAAATTCAGTTACAATTAAGTATTCTATGTTGTATGTAAAAGATTCAAAAACTCACATTTTTTTATCACTGTTATTGATAATGTTTAGCTGTAGAAAACATGAATGCACTAAGATAATAATAAATTACTTAAAATAGTTCTCTTTTAGTTTCTGCACACAATCAAAAGTATAGATATCTTTTGGTGTAGTATCAGTGTAATTCAAAGTAATTAAACAGCATGTATTTATTAAAAAAATTGGCAAAGTACTGGGCTGAATTAAACCGAAGTACATGAGAAAAACAGCAAATATCAAATTGTAAGTAAGGTTTGCCTAAATATATCTTAGAAAATGTGTGTGTATGTGTGTCAAATTTTATGTCTCTGCTGTAAGGCTTTACTTCCACACACGCCAGCTTAATTTAATTCGTCCTTAGTCGCAAGACACCTGTTGTTATGTCCTGTTATTTGCATTTGTATTTGTGTAACATTTCTCCGTTTTTTTCTCATCCTTGTTTACATATACATTTACTGCTTTCTTCCAAGGAATCTAATGCTCTTAGCTTAGTTTTTCCTTGAGGCTCATCAGATTGGAGCAATCTCGAGTATAACCAGTCGAAATTGCAAAGATAATCTGGAACTCACCTGAGGAAAGAAAACTCCGAATAATCTGTCCTTGTTTACTTTGTATAATCTGTCTGGATGTTTTGCGTTATTGTTCCATTTTTGTATTTTTTATATATAAAAATATAGTGGCATATGTACACTTTGGTCTCTTCTATGTTATATATATATATATATATATATATATATATATATATATATATATATATATATCTGTCCGTATTTGTAAAGGCTTATGTGTAAATTCAATATTGTAAAATGATATTAAATATATATTCTGAAATTAAAGTTCCTTCTGAGTATATGCCATAAGAATATACAATGGCCTGAGGTAAACAGAAAGACATATATAGAAAGGGGAACTTGGAGAAAATATGGCAATTTGATTTCTCATTCAGCTTAAATGTGTTAAGACAAGCTGAAATGAGTTCTTTATGAAGAAATATTCTTATATAAATAATACTGGGTGCAGTGTCGATAACCAGTTCTGTAAACATCACTTTGATATCATAACTGCTTACAGGTTATCTTAACCGTGACCCATTACTTTAACTAGTCCAGTTACTCATTTATGTCTGCAGTATTTTCCAACACTATGGCTTACCAGATATTTGAAAATGCAAAAATGATTCATATTCAACCTGAAAACCTATCCTTTGTCACTTATGCATATATGTCTTAACTTCTTGTGTTTTGTGTTCCTGCTTTCCACTCCATCCACTTTCAACCTACCTTTAGTGTTCTCTCATATATATATATATCATCATCATTATTGTCAGTTAACATCTGGTTTCCATACAGGCATGGATTAAATGGTTTGACAGGAGCTGGCAAGGCCAGGAGCTACACCAGGTTCCATAGCCTGTGACTGTTGAGGACATGTGTAAGCTTGCAAGGAATGAAGCCAGTATGCTCTGCTGGATGTGTAATGTCAGTGTGCGTACACATCAGAGTGTAAGTGCTCTAAGAGAAAAGTTGGACATAATAAGCATCAGATGTGGTGTGCAAGAGAGAAAACTGCACTGGTATGGTCATGTGTTGCATATGGATGAGGACAGCTGTGTGAAAAGTGTCACACCCTAGCAGTAGAGGGAACCTCTGGAAGAGGTAGCCGCAGGTAGACCTGGGATGAGGTGGGGAAGCATGACTTCAAACGTTGGGCCTCATGGAGGCGATGATGATTGACCGAGAATTTTGGAGATATGCTGTGCTTGAGAAGACCTGGCAGGCCAAATGAGACCATAATCATGGCCTATGCCATAACCGACCCATTTAAGCGTAAACTTCAATCATTGGACAATAAACTGTGGTTGTGAAGACCTGTTGAGTCAAGTGAAGTCATTGTTGTGTCTAACTGGCACCCGTGCCAGTGGCACATAAAAAGCACCATCATTCAAGTGTGATTGATGCCAGTGCTGCCTGACTAGTCCTGTGCCAGGGGTATGTAAAAAGCACCGTCAAGCGTGGTCATTGCCAGCGCCACCTGACTGGCTCCCATGTTGGTGGAACATAAAGAGCACCATTCAAGCATTGTCAATGCCAGTACCGCTTAACTGGCCCTCATGCTAGTGGCATTTAAAAAGCACCCACTACACACTCAGAGTGGTTAATGTTAGGAAGGGCATCCAGCTGTAGAAACCTGGCTTGCTAGTCCTCAGTCAAACTGTCCAACCCATGTCAGCATGGAAGTGGATGTTAAATGATGACGATGATGATGGGGATATATATATATATATATACATATATATATATATATATATATATATATATATAAAAGTGAGGTTGGGTGGTGTCTGTCTCCTACGATTTAGATTCCTAACTACTCCCACATTTTGCGGTGCAGTGTAACCAAAACCGGGTATCTTATAGTCGTGATTCATATCGAGTCCTTCTGGGTATTAGCGCGCGTCTACGATGAGTCTACGATTTAAAAAAAAAATTTACCATCATTTTTTCCCATTTTTAATGCATTTTTGGCATATATAAGGGAAGTAACTCTCTAAAAATGTATTATTAAATCTCAGAACGTAAAAGGCTACAGTAACACTCCCCTCCTTTGTGGTTAGCCATATTGAGATGGCTATTATACTTTACATCTCTAAAAATGCTTATATAGTTATTTCCCTTACAAACCCAAGCAACGCCGGGTGATACTGCTAGTATATATATATAATGATATGTAATTGTAAGATCCAAGGATTTAAGCAGTTCATAGTAGATATAAAAACAACTTTCAGGAACAATAATGGTTTATTGGTGCAGAAGGTTGTAGATTTTTCTCATATCGAAGTTTGATAAGCTGAAAAATGTTATTTCATAGTTCACTCTTAGCATCTTGGATTGTTATGAATGTGAATAAAAGTCCAAAATTGAGGGAACAGAGCAGATAAAATCCAGGCTGCAAATATTTCCTAGCTAGCAGCACCTCAGAAATAATAATTACTCAATGAGGAGTACTCCACTAGGTATTCTATTTCTTTACTACCCACAAGGGGCTAAACACAGAGAGGACAAACAAGGACAGACAAATGGATTAAGTCGATTATATCGACCCCAGTGCCTAACTGGTACTTATTTAATCGACCCCGAAAGGATGAAAGGCAAAGTCGACCTCGGCGGAATTTGAACTCAGAACGTAACGGCAGATGAACTACGGCTACGCATTTTGCCCGGCGTGCTAATGATTCTGCCAGCTCACCACCTTCACTAGGTATTCATCAGGCTGGAGTTAACTTAGTTATATGAAGGTTAAATTGTTGTCAAAAGATCCTGAGTTAATTAAGGTATCTTTGGCCTGATGAGTTGCTAGTGGAGTACCCTTCATTGAGTAATTAGTACTTCTGAGGTGCTGCTAGCTAGGAAACATATGTGGCCTGGATTTTACCTGCCCATTCCCTCAATTTTGATATATATGTATGTGTACGTATATATATATATATATATATATATATACAGACATACCTATGTTCATACACATGTGTGTCTCTGTGTGTGTGTATACATTGATTGCTTTTAATCTTATCAGTTGAGTAGCAGCATATTCTTCTGAGTAGATCTAATAAGAACAAAATATGTCTGTTGCCTTCACTTGTTAGATTCAAAGATTAGGTCTACATCCGTCTGCATTTTGTAATCATACAAAAATTTTAACCAACAGATCTTACTGTAGTTATCTCCCATTAACATTATTTTTAGATCTCAAACACCCCCTAGATGTGTTTTTTTCTTTTTGTCTTCTCTTCAAACTACTTGGATAATCACATTTGATCCCAAGCTTTCATCTCAGTGTAATGAATACACGAGACCCAACAATATTCATGTTTAGTATACAGAATAGTTCCCTAGAGTATCTTTCCTTCAGCCATATTGTTGCTATGAATGAAAACAGGCTCCCATTTTGCGTTAATATAATGATTATATTAATACAAATAATACGACACATATGAATGAAATCAGTGAGTTGTGTTATTATGAATGTATTATTGACTGTAATAATACAGTATTATTATAGTCAATAATGTATTCATAATAAAACACAGCCTATTCATGTGAGTATTAATAATATGCACATGAATGAAACCAACCTTCAGTAAGCAGTGAGGTGATAAAAATCATCTGTATTAGAATTATAATAATTGTGAAGTGAATTTTCTTTTGACCTGCCTGCTTATCTATCTGCCTATCTATATATCTATTTAATTCTCAGTTTTGAAAACATACTGCTATAAATCAGGATTTGAAAAATGAAAAGAAAGTATTCAGTGAAATCAAAATTCATCTAAAGGATAACAAATTCTAATAAGTTTTACTTTTTTTTTTCAAACCAACTGATTATTCTATGCCGATTACTTGTGTTCAGAAAATTACGAAACACATTTCAACAATGACAGAAGTTATCTATCGACTAAAGGCCTTTGGTACTATGAATAGGTAAGCTTTGTAGATAATCTTGGAAGAGCTAAGGTGCCCACTAGAGTTTGTCGACAGGATTTGTAAACCTCATCTCACTATGAAGGCTTGTGCTAAGGTGGTGAGCTTTCAGAATTTTTAGCATGCCAGGTAAAATGCTTAGCAGCATTTCATCTGTCTTTTTGTTCAGAGTTCAAATTCCATCAAGGTTGACTTTGCCTTTTATTCTTTTGGGGGTTGATGAAATAAGTACCAGTTGACCACTTGGGTCAATGTAATCAACTTACTCCTTCCCCTGAAATTATTGCCGGTTTTGTACCAATATTTGAAATCAATATAATTATCTAGCTTTAGTTCACTTCAAAAAGTTTATAAATTTTGCATTTGTGTTATGTATACATTTCGTATTGGTAATGTGATAGTGAAAACATAAAATGTTGCTGGAGAAAAATAAAAGAAATCAATATATATATATATATATATATATACCTTTGTGGAAATAGATCTTGCAATTTGGTGGGTCGTTCATTTAAAATATGTCTTTTATTGAGTTCAGGACAACAACGGGGTAAAGATTATTTCTACTTCTCAAGACAGAACAAAGAGCAACCTGCATTGATTGCAATTGCCAAGAAAAGAGAGAATCAAAACAATTTGCTCTGATTGTTGCTGAGTAAAAAGGGAGAAACAATTTTGATTTCTAGTTATATGGCTAGCATCTGGTAGAGTTATAGTTCTTTGAGTGGTCCTCTCAAGTGGTGAAAATATTAAATAACAAAACTTCCCTTTGTTACATCAGGGTCATTATGAATCTCTCAGTTATTAGGATTAGTGTGAAGGTTAGAGCAGTCATGGGCTAACTGTAGCCCATGGGACTTTCTGATTGACACACCTGACAGAAAATTACCTTGAGTTTTTTTTGTTGTTGTTGTGTAGCCTGCCTGTTGATGAGCCATGTCTCATGCGGCCCACTTCTCAAAAAACGTGAAGGTGCATGGCTTAGTAGTTAGGGTAGTCATGAATTTCATTCCTTTTTTGAGCAAGAAACTTCATTCCATGCTGCTTCAATTCACTCAACAGGCAAAAGTGAGTCATACCTAGTTTACAGTGAAGGTGCATGGCTCAATAGTTAGAGCATTGAGCTTATGATCATGAGGTTGTGTGTTTGATTCCTGGACCAGGCTGTCCGTTGTGTTCTTGAGCAAGACACTTTATTTCACATTGGTCCAATTCACTCAGCTGCTGAAATGAGTTGTGATGTCACAAGTGCCAAGCTGTATGGGCCTTTACTTTTCCCTTGGATAACATCAGTGGCATGGAGAGGAGAGACTGGTATGCATGGGTGACTGCTGGTCTTCCATAATCAACCTTGTCCGGACTTGTGCCTCGGAGGGTACTTTCTAGGTGCAATCCCATGGCCATTCCTGATCGAGAGGAGGGGTCACCCCTATAGTTCAAAGGGCCACCTTGTCACATTCTATGTCATGCTGAATCTCCCTGAAAACTACGTTAAGTGTACATGTGTCTGTGGTGCGCTCAGCCACTTGTGTGTAAATTTCACAAGCTGGCTGTTCTGTTGATCGGATCAGCTGGAACACTTGTTGACATAACCGACAGAGTGACATTCCTCAAAAAAGGCTGCCCATGCCTGAGATCTTTATAGATTTTTCAAGGATGAAATAAAGAAAAAGAAGTAATAGAAAAGTGGGTGGGTTCTTCTGCAAAATTTTTTAGTTTATTTGAAAATGCAATACTTAACCCTTTAAAAGCGGCGAGCTGTCAGAAACGTTAGCATGTCAGGAGAAATGCTTTGTAGTATTTCGTCTACCGTTGCGTTCTGAGTTCAAATTCTGCCAAGGTCGTCTTTGCCTTTCATCCTTTCGGAGTCAATAAATTAAGTACCAGTTACGCACTGGGGTCAATGTAATCGACTTTATCCATTTGTCTGTCCTTGTTTGTCCCCTCTATGTTTAGCCTCTTGTAGGCAATACAGAAATAAGAAACATTAAAATGCCGGGTGAAATGCTTAGTGGTATTTCATCCGTCTTTATGTTCTGAGTTCAAATTCTGCCGTGGTCGACTTTACCTTTCATCCTTTCAGAGTCGATAAATTAAGTACCAATTGTATATTGGGGGGTCGATCTAATTAACTGGCCTCTGCCCTACCAAAATTTCAGGCCTTGTGCCTAGAGTAGAAAAGGATATTTAACCCTTTAACATTTAAATTAGTCATATCTGGCCCAAATATTCTACCAGTTTTATGTTCAAATTGGTTAGATCACACCTCTTGTACCTGCCCTACAATTTCCTTCTAAAAATAAATAAACACATCACTGAAATCTGAAAGCTACAAGATAGCACATTATTATTTCAAGTCAATGTGAATAAATAAGCACTGCATTTGACAGAGTAATCTGAATGTTAAAGGGTTAATTTAGCTATTAGCTAATATGGTAATTAAGTGTTAGCTTTCTGAGGTGTTTCAGTACATTAATACATATTATTATCAGATCAGCAGTTTAGATATAAAAATACATAATTGAAATAATTATTGATTTCATGCTAGAAATATGCTAAAGAGCTGGAAGATAACTTATTTATCTGCCTTATCAGTTATAATCTCAATGTTTCATTTACCTTCTACTTTTAACAAGGTACACAACTCGTATAGTTATTTCATTTCAACACTTTAGTCTCTCTATCAAATCTACTGATTTAGGTAGATTCTGTTTAAATATAGCTTGATTATGTGTAAGTGCTGAAGCACCAGATGCCAGAGTTTTTAGTTATGTCTTTAAGATATCATCAAAGTGATTAATATTTCAGATCTCTCAAGCTTTTACTATTTAAAATTCTGAAAAAATTTCTTTCGTCTTAATAGACAAAGATAATTACACAGACACAGATACACACAAACACACAGAAATACACACACACACACACATACATACATACATACATACATACATACATACATACATACATACATACATACTCTCTTTTCTCTTTTTAATTATTTCAGTCATTTAACTGTGGCTATGCTGGAGCAATGCCTTTAGTCAAACAAATTGACCCCAGGACTTATTCTTTGTAAGCCTAGTACTTATTCTATCGGTCTCTTTTGCCGAATCGCTAAGTTATGGGGACGTAAACACACCAGCATCAGTTGTCAAGCGATGTTGGGGGGACAATCACAGACACACAAACATATACACAAACATACATACATATATATATATATATATATATATATATATATACATATATATGATGGACTTCTTTCAGTTTCCTACTACCAAATCCACTCACAAGGCTTTGTTCGGCCTGAGGCTATAGTAGAAGACACTTGCCCAAGGTGCCACGCAGTGGGAATGAACCCGGAACCATGTGGTTGGTAAGCAAGCTACTTACCACACACCCACTCCTGTGCCTATACATACATACATACATACATACATACATACATACATACGCATGTGGAAATTAGCTGACCAGCAGATGTTAACATAAAGCTTAAGATCAGTGAAAAAGAGAACACCTATGCTGAACTATTGAGAAATCTGCAATTACTCTATCCAGATTACAAATTCAGGTTTATACCTGTAATTATTGGGGCCCTGGGATATGTAACACTGCCTAAATACCAATCTTGAGAAATTAGGCTTCTCAAAACCAGAAAGGAGAAAGCTAATTCAAAGAATACAGATCTAATCCATCACTAGAACTGTAAAAATCTGTAAAACTTTCCACAAGTTTATCATTTAAATATATATGAGCATGTCTAGATATGTAACTATATGCATGAGAATACATACATAAAACATACAAATCTGCACATAAGACATACAAATCTGTACATACATACATACATACATACATACATACATACATACATACATACATACACACACACACACACACACACACACACACATACATACTACATACATACATACATACATACATACATACATACATACATACATACATACATACATACATACATACATACATACATACAAACAAAAATACCCTGTTATTGATGTTGAAATTCTAATCAAGGAAACTTGGATTTTGGTTAGAAACTAGTTTTTTATTAGCCAGAAATCTTGAAACAAAGTGAATAATGACATACATAGATATGTACATACATGCACTTATACACACACAAACACACATACATACATTCATATATACATTGTATGTGCATGCATATGTATAAAACGAAATCAACCCCAGCAGTCATTCACAAGCTGGTATGACTTGGTAGCAGGTATCATGCTTTCACTAATTATTTCAGGCACCTGTGTAGTCACAGGTGGACATAGACATTTTCAGTCCTCCTGTCCCTGACCCAGCAAAATAATAGAAGGAGCGAAGGCTGCACCAGCACGCAGGTGGAACTCATTTTCAATAGAGTAGACTAGAGTAATGTAAAATAAAGTATTTTACTCAAGAACATAACACACCACCTGATTCAGGAATTGAACCCATGACCTGATGGCAGTGAGTAAAACACCTTAACCACTAGACCTCACACATATACACATATACAAAGGCATAAGACCTTTTGCTTTTGTAGCAGAAAAACTGGCACGCTGATAGACTGACTTGTTTGTCTTTTAAGAGTTAATAAAATAAATATCAGAAACAATATGATTTTTTTATCAATGTATCACTTCTCTAGTTACTATTGACCTTTGTTAATTTATTTGTATGTCTGGGTTGTCTCATGTCATATCAGAATATATCACTTTAAGACAGCCATGCGTTAGATAGCATGGACCAAAAGATTTTGTATTGTTTACTCTCTGTACAGATTATGATATAACATATTCACTGTATAATCACCATTGCCATAAATCACCAAAGTGTCTGATTCCCAGTGTCTTTCACAATATATTTCTATAAAATATGATGTCTATTTCTACAGCTAAGAAAATGTCACTGTATAAGATTTGATACTTACAAACAAAGCCTATTCATATATGAAAATAAATAATTTATCTTAATCATCATTCTAAAGGCATTTAATGGTAAATAGCTTCATAAATGTTAGAACCATTATACAAGTCATACATCTCATCGACTAACTTAAATTTGAAATTCTGGATTACATTCAAGCTGTATCTGATCTCTGTTTCCATTTCCATTCTTATTACTCTCTTGCCATGCATCACAGAACTACACTTTTCCAACCATATCAATCTTGGTTTGTTTAGATAACACACCATCAATTTATAATAACTTTCTTGAAGTGAGCAATCATCTTTTGAGCTACATATTTTCTATTTGTTTTAAACAGTCAGTTCAATGAGCTTGTTTGTAGAATGGCTTAAGAAAAAAAACAAAAAAAACATAGGAAATACATAGTTAATTATTATGGATATTTAATTCTTTAAAATGAATCATGGCAATTAAATTTTACAGATAATATTAAGTTATCAATCAAGGTACCAATAAAATAAAGAAAATATTACAAAATGAATTTAAGAAATTTTTTTTTCAAATAATGAGTAATAAGATGTGTATTCTAAAAATGTTTAATAGTATCTTATTTTAAAATCAATTTTTTTCTTTAATTAATCAAGAATTTTTAATAAGCTTTACTTCTCAAGTGATCTTCCTCCTGTAGTAGTTTTAATTTAGCGAATAAACTCAGTGACAAATCAATACAGTTACTTCCCATTGAATAACTGTGACATAGCTCAATGGTGGGATCTTTTCGATTTGACTGGCAGTTTTTTTTAAATAATTTCCACGTAACTAAACACTTTTAAACTTCATATACTGGTAGAATGTGTTTATAAAACATCTTTTTCTCTTGGCTTTATTGAGAACATTCTATAGTTTGTAAGATATTTGTTGTTTTTTTTTTCAATTTCTGCAATTTCAACCAATCAATGACATCTATTGAGGTGAAAACATTCAGTGCCGTATGAATATGTCCTTCATTTAAGAAACAGATTGGGTTTATTTACATTTCTGAAGAAAAAAAGATACCCTTCCCCCCATCCCTAACCCTAACCCTAACTAACCCTAACTCTAACCCTAACCCTAAAACAGATTGAAATGCAATAGATCGATACTAGGGTCATAATTATGGGTGACAATTTCATATGACACCGCTAGAAAAAACTGCCGGTCAAACCGAGTATTCAGTTGTTTGATCAACTGGATTCTTACCTGTGGAATTAGTGCCTTTGTAGCTGAATTTTCTATGGCATATGTAAGGTGATTGGTATTAGGAAGGACGTCCAGCTGTCAAAACCCTGCCAAAACAGGCAGTGAGGCCTGGTGCTATCTTCTGCTTAGCTAACCCCTGTCAAACTGTCCAACCCATGCCAGCATGGAAAACAGATGTTAAATGATGATGATGATGATGACAATCATGATGACGACAATGATGATTATGATGATGATGTCGTAATTTTAAGATCAAATCAGTATGACACTATGTGATAAGCTTGGATCTTTAAATTTCAGGTACAATCTAGAAAGAGAGAAAATGAGAGAGAATAAGAGAGAGAGAGAGAGAAGAAGAAGAAGAAGAAGAAGAAGAAGAAGAAGAAGAAGAAGAAGATGATGATGATGATGATGATGATGATGATGATGATGATGATGATGATGATGATGATGATGATGAAGAAGAAGAAGAAGAAGAAGAAGAAGAAGAAGAAGAAGAAGATGATGATGATGATGATGATGATGATGATGATGATGTGATGATGATGATGATGATGAAGAAGAAGAGAAGAAGAAGAAGAAGAAGAAGAAGAAGAAGAAGAAGAAGAAGAAGAAGAAGAAGAGTCAGTCCTACAAAATACACTTTCCACATAAGGATGGTGGCTGTGGTCTCAAATCTGTATTGATGTCATATGAAGTATGCATTGTGACACTGAAGCAACATCTGCAGCAGAGGCAAGAGACCAGTAAACTATCTTACCCAAGTCTGTGACCATGAAATCAAAAACATAATTAGGATAGCTAATGAACTTGAGGAGAGGTATGGAATAATAACTGATACAGATCTCTCTCCAAGGAGCATTGGCAAAATCTATTTATCAGAGGAACAAAATGGAAAAATGGATCAGTTCACTAAAAATATAGTACATGGGTACTTG